>NC_030682.2:141814440-142114440 GCF_000004195.4 Xenopus tropicalis
CTGGTGGCTTCAATTATGCTGGTATTTTAAGCAAAATCACTGCATTGGGGTAAATAACATGGCTTCTGTGTTCAAAATAGCACTTGGAGACCGGGGGTGAGTGAGTGTAGGACTGGCCAGACCGGGGGGGAGTGAGTGGAGGACAGGCCAGACCGGGGGTGAGTGAGTGTAGGACAGGCCAGACCGGGGGTGAGTGAGTGTAGGACAGGCCAGACCGGGGGTGAGTGAGTGTAGGACAGGCCAGACCGGGGGTGAGTGAGTGTAGGACAGGCCAGACCGGGGGTGAGTGAGTGTAGGACAGGCCAGACCGGGGGAGAGTGAGTGTAGGACAGGCCAGACCGGGGGTGAGTGAGTGTAGGACAGGCCAGACCGGGGGTGAGTGAGTGTAGGACAGGCCAGACCGGGGGTGAGTGAGTGTAGGACAGGCCAGACCGGGGGTGAGTGAGTGTAGGACAGGCCAGACCGGGGGTGAGTGAGTGTAGGACTGGCCAGACCGGGGGGGAGTGAGTGGAGGACAGGCCAGACCGGGGGTGAGTGAGTGTAGGACAGGCCAGACCGTGGGTGAGTGAGTGTAGGACAGGCCAGACCGGGGGTGAGTGAGTGTAGGACAGGCCAGACCGGGGGTGAGTGAGTGTAGGACAGGCCAGACCGTGGGTGAGTGAGTGTAGGACAGGCCAGACCGGGGGTGAGTGAGTGTAGGACAGGCCAGACCGGGGGTGAGTGAGTGTAGGACAGGCCAGACCGGGGGGTGAGTGAGTGTAGGACAGGCCAGACCGGGGGAGAGTGAGTGTAGGACAGGCCAGACCGGGGGTGAGTGAGTGTAGGACAGGCCAGACCGGGGGTGAGTGAGTGTAGGACAGGCCAGACCGGGGGTGAGTGAGTGTAGGACAGGCCAGACCGGGGGTGAGTGAGTGTAGGACAGGCCAGACCGGGGGTGAGTGAGTGTAGGACAGGCCAGACTGGGGGTGAATATATTGCAATATATGGACAAACAATCCTTGTTTTGCTTAAAGGGGAGGGCACTGTTGGCAGCTTAATGCCCCTATATATATTGATAATGGGGGAGTGCAGAGAGGCTCTTGCATTACATTACATCCCGCCTAATGGTGATATATTTAGTAGTGAGCACAACTTTCCCTTGTTTGCTATAAGCTGTATATCCAGTTAGTCCTTTGCATTTTATCTAAAGAACATTTGAAAGAGAAATGCATTTGTGACTAACACATTTCAGTACAATTGCCCTGTAACATATGAATATTAGTATAATGGTGGCTCTATGTGCAAAGAATGTGACAAGCGCCCCATACAATTCATGCCATTTCTAGTGACGTCTCACTCGGGGGGGCATCTAATGTCCTTATCAGGGTCGGGCGATGCGGGTAATATTTAAAGGGCCCTGTATATATAAATTGCTGTAACGATTGTTGCACTTTAGCCACTCAACTCTGCGAGGAGAATCCTAGGGAGTTTATTTGCTCGAGTGAATGCAGAAGGAGGTTTGTGAGGAGAGGAGCAGTTTCCTGAGTTATGCTTTGATCACACAGAGCGGGGGAATAGGCATAGCATTGGGGAAGGGAGATAGAATGCATGATTTATTGTGCCGGGGCCTCGCTCACACGTAGGGGATGAGCCAAAGCCATGGAAATAATGGGCCTTCATATCGCATTTACACGGGCGTGATCACACAGTCATGGGTGACTTCTGACAGTGATCTGTAACGCTAAACAAACACGCATGTGTTTCCCACAGGCCGGCCAATCATTGGGGCTCAGTTACAGAGCATGTTTGGGCTACAGATCTCCTTCTCCAAGATTCTGGGCCCCTAAAAACCTTCTGCTGTGGGGGCCATTAACTTGGGGTCATTTTTTGTTCCAATCCAATGTGTGATTTCATGGACTCATTGACAAACACAAGTGCAGTGTGCAAAGTGCAATTGTTAGGTGCATTGCACCATGTTTTTACCCATAATGCCTATAAGCAGAGACATCAATGTCCCGAGATCCAAAGCCTAGGGGGTTGGCCACCCCATGTCATTCTTTGACCACTGCTTCATCCACCCTGTTATGCCCACCTATGGTATAACGGGGTGGAGGATTTTCCACCAGGGAGGGTTGATTTTCCACCAATGAAAATCAACCCAGGTTAACCTGTCTGAGTAGAAAAGGGTGCAGAAGGTGATCTTTGCATTTAGACCCCATTCTATGCACCAATTACAGTAAAGATTGTTGTGGAAAGTACCATTGTGACCACTCATGTTTTTACATTGCTCTTGTGCCTGTCAAACCAATCCATGACCATTTGCATCTTGTGGGCTCCCATTAGGATACGAATGCTTCACCAGAGGTTGAAAATGGATCAGAACATGCTGGCATTTGTACAAGTGGACCCTAACCTGCTATTGTACCACAAATAGAGCCAGTATTTACATTTCAAGTCTAAATAGACAGCTTGTTAAGAACTATCGGTCAGCAAGCCATTTTGTAGACCACTGCAATGGTGTCTTTATCTATGACGTTCCCTAAGGACTAAATTCTCACTTCCACCATTTAACTTGAAGCCAGCTGGTTTATAGTCTCCTTCATCATCCATTCTAAACCTAGTGGCGGCCATCATGGTTAAAGAGTATGTAGGCCGGTGTTATCTTTTTCAATTACATGATAGGGTTACATCACATAAATGAGTTTCCTGGTACCATTGTGACTGGACCATACAGGTCCACCTTAATGGGTTTCAGCTAACACATGTCAAAAAAAGTTCTATGGAACTATTATCATTACTGTAGTTTCCTTAGGGGCCCAAAAGGACTGTTCTGCCCCCAATAAGGGGTAATTATATCTTAGTTGGGATCAAGTACAGGTACTGTTTTATTATTATAGAGAAAAGGGAATCATTTAACCATGAAATAAACCCAATAGGACTGTTCTGCCCCAATAAGGGGTAATTATATCTTAGTTGGGATCAAGTACAGGTACTGTTTTATTATTACAGAGAAAAGGGAATCATTTAACCATTAAATAAACCCAATAGGGCTGTTCTGCCCCCAATAAGGGGTAATTATATCTTAGTTGGGATCAATTACAGGTACTGTTTTATTATTACAGAGAAAAGGGAATCATTTAACCATGAAATAAACCCAATAGGGCTGTTCTGCCCCAATAAGGGGTAATTATATCTTAGTTGGGATCAAGTACAGGTACTGTTTTATTATTACAGAGAAAAGGGAATCATTTAACCATTAAATAAACCCAATAGGGCTGTTCTGCCCCAATAAGGGGTAATTATATCTTAGTTGGGATCAAGTACAGGTACTGTTTTATTATTACAGAGAAAAGGGAATCATTTAACCATGAAATAAACCCAATAGGGCTGTTCTGCCCCCAATAAGGGGTAATTATATCTTAGTTGGGATCAAGTACAGGTACTGTTTTATTATTACAGAGAAAAGGGAATCATTTAACCATGAAATAAACCCAATAGGACTGTTCTGCCCCAATAAGGGGTAATTATATCTTAGTTGGGATCAAGTACAGGTACTGTTTTATTATTACAGAGAAAAGGGAATCATTTTTTGAATTGATTAAAATGGAGTCTATAGGAGATGGATAATGGATCCCATACCTGTACTACATACACAACCACATATATTTCTCCAGGGCCGCTGCTGGCCAAATGGGTGCCCTAAGCAGAAATTTATTTTTGTGCCCCCTCCCCCAAATATTACGGAAGTGCCCCCAATAGAAAGTGCCCCCATACACAGTGCCCCAATTGCCCCATAGACAGTATCCCCCACACACAGTGCCCCCAATAGAAAGTGTCCCCATACACAGTGCCCCAATTGCCCCCATAAACAGTGCCCCCAATTGCCCCATAGACAGTAGCCCCCACACACAGTGCCCCCAATAGAAAGTGCCCCATACACAGTGCCCCAATTGACCCCCAAAACAGTGCCCCCATACACAGTGCCCCAATTGCCCCCATACACAGTGCCCCAATTGCCCCATACACAGTGCCCCAATTGCCCCCATAGAAATTACTACCAACAGACCAGTCATCGTCGGCGGCTCCTTCGCTTATGCCGCTACAACAGGCACTTCTATAAGGTTGCGCCTCGTCGTTGACGTGTGATGCCATACGCACGGGCGCAACCTTATAAAAGGGCCCGTCGCTGCTGCATAAGCGAAGGAGCCGCCACCGGTGACTGGTATGTTAGTGCGCACTCTGCGTAGGGAGCGGCGGTCCTGGGTGCCCCCCTGGGAGTTGGTGCCCTACGCAGAGTGCGTACTCTGCGTATAGGGAGCGGCGGTACTGTATTTCTCTTCTCTCTTGTAACCCAGTCACAATGTAACAGGAATTAGCTAAGAAAGCCCCATAGACCTGGTTCCTGTAAACCCATAAGACAAGTGATAATTTATTTAGTCATCTTAGGTTTTTCATTGCCACTATGGTTGGCATAATGCAATTTTTTCCCTTCACCAACTTGGTAACTTCCGTCTCACCAGCATTAGGGGGGGGGGTATTTCTTGGTCTGATTGTGGCGCATAGAACAACAGATGATCTCAATCACAGAATAGAAAACAATGAGCAAGAAAACAATATTTATATGTAAGGAGCAACTCTAACTCCAGGCTTGAGCTGTGCAATTATGCTGACCCAATTTCTTTTCTGCCCACTCCATTTCTTTGATTGGAAAATACACAGATTTATACTGAGGGATGCGCCATGTACTGAGGTTAAGCCCAATGTGCTTTCAAATCTGCACCCCGTCCTCATTTCAAAGCAATGGCGGGACTCGCCATCGGAGCGAAGACTTCATTACAGAAAGACTCTTGTCCTTGCCGGCATTTGTGGCCAACCATAATTACAGGCCCACACACATTCCGATCAAATGGCAGAGAAAGATGCAAGTCTGCAGTTCAGGACACAGCGGTTTCTAATTCTCCGCCGAGCAGCCTGCCAAGCGCTCAGGATATTTTGCTGGGGATTTTTTTCTTCTTTTTTTTTTCTGTGGAAATTGAAAGCATGGCAGAGCGGAGCCAACGTTCGGCTGTGGAGCAGCGTAAACACACACGGTGTCACCTCGGATTTTAGGGCATGTGTTGGGAATTTAATTATTTACACATGCCATCCCGTATTTAGCTTTTTTTTTTATTTCTCTTCTGGCACAGGGGGCTTGCTCCTATTCACAGCACAAAGATCCCATTTTATTTATAGAGGTCCGACTCGTGCAGCATCAACTGTTGGGTTTGAAAAGGGGACACAATCTTTGCTATATATGTATCATTTTATAGTCATTATGCTGTAAGTGCTCCTGGTAATACTCTTGTAATGCTAGTCCCAAACAATGTAGGTCTCTATAAACATATACTGCATAAACAGCTCATATGTAAAACCCTGCTTCATCTAAATAAACCATTTTCATATAAATATACGCAATCGTACTATCTACTACAGGTATGGGGTCCCTTATCCGGAAGCTCCGAATTACGGAAAGGCCGTCTCCCATAGACTCCATCTTAATCAAATAATTTAGATTTTTAAAATTGATTTCCTCTTTCTCTGTAAAAATAAAACAGTACCTGTACTTGATCCCAACTAAGATATAATTACCCCTTATTGGGGGCAGAACAGTCCTATTGGGTTTATTTTATGGTTAAATGATTCCCTTTTCTCTGTAATAATAAAACAGTACCTGTACTTGATCCCAACTAAGATATAATTACCTCTTATTGGGGGCAGAACAGCCCTATTGGGTTTATTTAATGGTTAAATGATTCCCTTTTCTCTGTAATAATAAAACAGTACCTGTACTTGATCCCAACTAAGATATAATTACCCCTTATTGGGGGCAGAACAGCCCTATTGGGTTTATTTTATGGTTAAATGATTCCCTTTTCTCTGTAATAATAAAACAGTACCTGTACTTGATCCCAACTAAGATATAATTACCCCTTATTGGGGGCAGGACAGTCCTATTGGGTTTATTTAATGGTTAAATGATTCCCTTTTCTCTGTAATAATAAAACAGTACCTGTACTTGATCCCAACTAAGATATAATTACCCCTTATTGGGGCAGAACAGCCCTATTGGGTTTATTTCATGGTTAAATGATTCCCTTTTCTCTGTAATAATAAAACAGTACCTGTACTTGATCCCAACTAAGATATAATTACCCCTTATTGGGGCAGAACAGCCCTATTGGATTTATTTAATGGTTAAATGATTCCCTTTTCTCTGTAATAATAAAACAGTACCTGTACTTGATCCCAGCTAAGATATAATTAATCCTTATTGGAGCCAAAACAATCCTATTGGGTTTAATTAATATTTCATTGATTATTTAGTAGACTTAAGGTATGGAGATCCAAATTACCCTTATCCGGAATACCCTTGGTCCCTTGGATAATGGGTCCTATACTTGTACTGTATATATAATGCAAAAGAGTCCTGGTGTAATATCACAGGGGAAGGGCCATAAAAAAGTGGACAATGATGAAAAGGACCAGGAAACCCAAGACATGTACTTTTCCCATCCTTTAATCTGCGTTGCAGTGTGTTCATCAGGGAATTGTTTGGATCTCGGAGTCATGTCCCACAAATTCACAGAAGTTTAAAAAAAACAAAACGTTAAATATCCTAGTTATTGCTTGCCTTTGATCTGTCTGGGATATGACTATCATTACGGGTGAACAATCATGTTCTGTCACTTGCAGAATCATAGCCGTGTTTTCAAATTAGATCTAAGACAAGAATAGTTGCCCTTTGTGAAGCATTCGGAGAAGAAAAAGTAAGTGAGGGACCGTGCCTGTTGGCAGTTAGCAGACATGAATGTGAGCGGCTTGTTGGCCCTCCTACAGGACTTTGCAGTCAGACTCCCTCTTCTGTGATTAGCAAGTCATGAGACCCACAAACATCCAGTAATTCAGCCATTCACCCCGTTTGACTTTCTAGGAAGGAATAGTCTTTGTGTAAATCTCCTTCAGCAGTCACACTGGCACCCATTCAATGCACTATATATATATAATCTGATTTATGTAGGGAAAATGCACGCTCCAGTAAAACGCAACCATGAAAGATTTTCTCATAAAAAGAAACATCCAACCATCGTACGGAGAGAAAAAAAAAAGGGAGGGGTAAATTTTGAGGAGATGATGGCGATACTGTAAGCGAGACGCATTCATCATATTTATGACGCGCCTATTAAAAAGAGTTACAGCAGGGTAAGCAACGAAAAATCATTTTGTGATAAAACAAGCGGGATCCATTTATAGCTGGAAATGAGACAACAAACGGAAACGGCAGCACTGACAGTAACGGCCTTACTATGGTTAGTGGGGGGTGAAGGGTTTAACTGGAAGCATGAAAGAATCATAGAGATTGGTTACTATTAGTGATGGGCAAAATGTTTCGCCAGGCATTGATTCGCAGCGAATTTCCACGTTTCGCCATTGGCGGATTGTTTCGTGAAACGGATGAAAAAATTTGCCGCACGTCCAAAAATTGTCGCAGGTGTCGAAAAAGAATAGTCGCGGGCATCAAAAGAATAGCTGCGCGACAAAATAATAGCCGCGGGCGACAAAAGAATAGCCGTGCGATGAAATAATAGCCGCGGGCGACAAAAGAATAGCTGCAAGACAAAATAATAGCCGTGGGTGACAAAAGAATAGCCGTGCAATGAAACAATAGCCGCGGGCGACAAAAGAATAGCTGCGCGACAAAATAATAGCCGCGGGTGACAAAAGAATAGCCGTGCAATTAAATAATAGCCGCGGGCGACAAAAGAATAGCCGCGCGACAAAATAATAGCCGTGCAAGAAAATAATAGCTGCAAGACAAAATAATAGCCGCGGGCGACAAAATAATAGCTGCAAGACAAAATAATAGCAGCGCGCGACTATTGCCGCACAACATTTTCGCTGTTTCGTGAATTTTTTACTGTTTCACAGATCTTTTTAACAATTTGCGAATTTTTCGGCGAAGCGAAACGGAACAGATTCACTCATCACTAGTTACTATACAGTAATAATGCAAAAAGAAATCTATGACTGGCTCTTAGTGATGTGATCATTTACATTTGGTGCATCGTAAGAAATAATGAATTCCCCGTAGAATTACTCAGCGTTGCTATAAGTAATGCTCTAACCGTGTTCCTATGTTATTACCCACAGCAGTACAGGATAAAGTTCCTTTACCTCAACCCTTACCTGCCAGTGATGTCACAGACAGGGTGGAGCCTGCCACGGAAATCCCAACAAGGGGGGGTCGCCAGAAGATCACAGCCAAGGTAATGTAGGGACCCATAGGGTTAACATGCCCCTATGGCTTTAAACCCAACAACTTCCTTAGTTTCTGCTGTTACTGGGCAAAGACCCATGTATCAGTCTAGAGTTTGCCTTATGCCTTATTGGTTATTTGGGTTGACCACACCTCTTGCACTCCAATATAGTGTTTAGCAGGGGGATGTGGCTTCCTCTTTGGCTGCCTCTGCTGACCCAGGTGGAAGTTTCACTGAGCCTGGGATCAACAGGGCCCCAGTAAAGCCATAACTTGCCCTAGCGTTTTCACCTACTCTAATAAAGTCGGGGACAGGGACCACGTGAACCAGTTAGACAGTTACTCTTGTAAGAGCACTCTCTAGGAGAGTGAGATAGAGAGGGAAGGAAGCAAGAGCAGTTTTGGCTCCACCAAGGAAAGTAGTTGGAAGTAATCTTCCATACAGTTGCACTGTTGCCTCAGCAACCGTGAATGAGGACCAGTTAGATAGTTACTCTTGTGAGATAGAGAGGGAAGGAAGAAAGAGCAGTTTTGGCTCCACCAAGGAAAGTAGTTGGAAGTACCCTTCCATACAGGCACTTTTGCCTCAGCATAGGGCCACGGTTAAGATGTAGGAGGCAGGCAGTATCGGAACCCTGATCCACTGTTGGCTGTGGGACCCTGAAGACTAGAGGTATTCAACCTGAGGACTGAGGTGTCTGTCCTGAATGCTTCCAAAGGGTGGCCAAGCTGACCAGGTGCATTGACCCTGAGGAGTTGGGATAAACCGGTGTGCACCCTCTCTGTGCTGTTCTCAGAGTATTACTATCATATAGAAGCTGTATGTAAGTATATAGCAATAACCCTGCATATCGATTGTCTCTGACAATAAACCAATTCTATTGTTCAACTGCAAGAACCTTCCGGCGCCAATTTGTTACTGTGCACTGCACACAGCTACAGTGGGTTGTAGTTGCACTACACCTTAGCTCCGTTGGTCACTTCCTCATAGCGAAGGCCCATCCTGAAGGATTGAGTCGCATGTACCCCATGCTCTAAAACCTACCTAAACCTACACTAGGCGTGGTTTGACTGGTTTACAGCCAAAAAGGGGTTACATTAATGCGCAGAGTAGAGAAACAAGGTATTGCCTGAACAAAAGCTGGACTTGCCAATGCCCAAACCTGCACTAGCAGCTCCCACTTTGTTACCCAAACCCGTCCAACCCACGGGTCCTGCGTCTATTGAATATCTAATAGATAGCTAATATCTATTGAAGCTCTAAGGATGTGCTTTTGCTCCCCTTAGTGTTCTTGCACTTGTACTCGGGGTCCTGGGTCTGGGACCTAGGATCCGGGCCCTAATAACTGTCATGAAGTGCATGTGTGGAACTGGCTGGTAGGACCCCAGGTGCTGTGTAAAAACCAGGAATAATGTCACTGTGCAAAAATGAATGATTTAATTAGGAATGTTAATAAAAGTCAACACCAAACAAGCACATAATAAGCATATAATGGGTCAATGGTCTGGGCAGGCGTCAGGTTAAAAAGCAAGTAATGAGGCCGGAGGTCAGGACAGGCAGCTGGCAGACAGTAAGGCGAGGAGACAAGCCGGTGGTTAGAGCTGGCGACAGGCATCTTCAAATCCTACATAGAGGCCATAGGTCAGAACCAGGAGATCAGTGGATACAGGCCAGGGACAGTACCAGTACCGCACACACAGGATACAGATTATAAGGACTAGACCTCAGTAGGAAGCTCAATGATCCAGCACAGAGTGGAACAAGAGATAGGCTTAAACTGCCAATTCATTGGAAAACTCCCTGCATTAGACCTTATGAGGTACCAAGGAAGGCAGAGACAGGGGAGAAAAAGACATTTCCCTGTCTTGCCCATTTGCTGAACCTTTTGTGCCTACTCAATCCTGAATCTGTTCTGCCTGCACTGACCCCAGCCCAAATAGCAACATCTTGCCTCCCTTGGGCCATTCTGACTATAAGCATTCTGTCTAATCTCACCTTAGGGTGCTAGCATCTACATCTTCAGCATCTGCCCAAAGCTGGCTGTACACAGTAAGATCCACTCACTTGGCGAGGATGCCAATCAAGAGCATCTTCTCCCAATATGCCCACCTACGGGTGGGGGATATTGGGCTAATTCGGTCGTTTGGCCCTAGGGGTACAGGCCTCGTCAGTTTGGGGACCTCATCAACGAGCCAATGCGGTCCCCGATCTGATAGAAAAATCAAACCTGCCCAATTGAGATTTAAGGCCAGATGTCAGTCGGGCAGGCCCGTCGTTCGTGCGCATACAGGGGCAGGTAAGCTGCTGAATAGGTCTGAATAACTGATATCGGCAGCTAAAATCGGCCCGTGTATGGCCACTTTAAGGGTCTCCTCTCTTCTTGAGGAGATCTGCATGCTGGGTATCAAAGAAATATCTGGGTCAGAGTCCTTCTTTTAAATGTATGCTTGTTCTATGACTTCATAATGAAAATGATTTGAAGATGCAGAAGCCTGGTGCTCTGTGCCCACTCTAGGCTTGGGGGTATATGGAAACCCCTGCTTTGCCACATAGATGTAAATATATGCCAATGGAATCCACCTTTGATCAAGTTAGTGGCCGATTGTTGAACTACAATCAACCTGTTGTAGACCAGTTTTAGGGTCTGATTTCTTCTTATGCTTTTCCTTCTGGGTGGAAATAGGGGTGAGTTTAAGCTGAGTTGTGCCAAAACCCAAGATGCTCCAGAGAAAGGCAAACAAATGGCAACAGGAGGCCAAATGCCAACTCAATCCTGAGATCAATTACCAGGTTGGCAACTATTGCTTTTCTAAAACTGCCTTTTTCTATGAACTTCATGCGTCCCACATGGAAACATGGTTGCTCATAAGTCAGAAAGTCAGTTTCAACAAGAAGCCAGTAAGCATAGCGCATAATAATGTACTCGGGACCTTAGGGCTCATTCACAAACCACAAGTGCATTTGCAGTTGCACAGACATTGGGCTAATTGCTGTGATCTATTTAAGGCATTTGTGTCTATAGCTGCTTTTGCACTTCCGCATAGTTGCCTTGGTGCTGTTGGGTTCTTCCCACCTCTTCCCCATGGTACTTAATGACATATGACTACCTAAATAAACTTATATTTTTAATGTATTGCCTTTGTTCCCTTTGGACCTGGGGTTTTATATCCTGTAAAGGGAAACTACACCCCCAGAATGAATACGTAACCAACAGACAGTTTATATTATGTTAAGTGACCTATTAAAGAATCTCCCCAAACTGGAATATATATATCAGTAAATATTGCCCTTTTACATCCTTTCCCTTGAGCCGCCATTTAGTGATGGGCTGTGTGCCCCCTCAGAGATCAGCTGACAGGAAGTGATGCAGCTCTAACTGTAACAGGAAGTAGTGTGGGAGCAAAAGGAACAACTCTGCCCATTCATTGGCTGATGGGGCCTAGCATGTATGTGTGCCTTGGCAGTGTTCTTTAACACTGGCCTCATTATAGATCCCCTGTAATTTAATATAATTCAAATACTGACATAGCTTCAGAGATGACCCAAAAAGCAGGAGAGTAATGGATATTGCTTGAAACGTTTGGCCATATTGTTGCAATGTTATCTCAAAGTCATCAGAGACTATTAAATATTATGCAATCGTTACAGGGAATGTGAACTGAAAGTGCCTGTTGTGAAACCATTTCTTGCGAACGCTCAATTGTTCCATGTGAAAAGGATTTTACCTAACGTTGTGCATAAAGATTATACATTATAATCTGCAACCCAAATGAAATGAAAAGTACAAAGTTATAATCCTTTTTTTTTTAATTATCTCTGGTTTTTTAGCTTTATATTCAGCAGCTCTCCAGTTTGGAATGTCAGCAGCTATATGGTTGCTAGGATCCCAATAACCTTAGCAACCAGGCACTGATTTATATGATTGTCTGGAATACAAATATAAATATATAAGGGGATCATATAATAACCTCTCTAATGCTTTATTTACCAGTAGGTCCTTCCAACGGGCATGAGGGCACCCACTCCGTTTAGAAGAAGGGAGGTTCCATTTAAACATTCGGAAAGGATTTGTTACTGTGAGAGCTGTGAGGTTGTGGAATTCCCTCCCCGAATCAGTCGTACTGGCTGATACATTATATAGCTTTAAGGGGCTGGATGGATTCTTAGCAAGTGAGGGAATACAGGGTTATGGGAACAAGTTGCCCCAGGGACTGGTCCGGTCTGCCATCTTGGAGTCAGGCCTCTGCGGCAAATTAGAGAGGCTTCAGATGGGATTTTTGCCTTCCTCTGTATCAACTGGCAGTTAGGCAGGTTATATATAGGCATTATGGTTGAAAGTAATGGACGTACATCTTTTTCAACCCAACTTACTATGTTACTATGTTACTATGTTACTATGTTATCCAGAATGCTCAGCACCTGGGGTTTTCTTAATAAGGGATCTTTCCATAATTTGGATCTCGAAACATTTTCAAATTTTACTCTACCTTGGTGTGCCTATAAATGTTCTAAAGTTAAAGTTACTGTAATTGTACGGACACTGCAATTTAGGCTGATGCCAGACGTGGCGTTTTTACGCTGCGTATTTTCTAATTCTCTCAGCGGCTGAAAAACGCCCGATATCATCATCCATAGAAATAACTTGAAAAGACGCGAAGCAAACCACACAATGCGGAAATACGCCAGAAAACGCCTTAGCACGGATTTTTCAAGCGTTGGCTGAAATACGCCAGTATTTGCACAGCAGGCTATTCCTATGTATACACAAAGGCAGCTGCCAGACCTAGCGGAAATACGCAGCGTTTTTTGCTATTTTGCACTATTAGCACCATGGAAACGGGATTTGCTACGTCACCAGTAGGCTGAAAAACGCCATAGTCAGGGGCTGTGTGGCTTGTGTGGCGTTTTTAGGCTGAGAAAAAACGCCACGTGTGGCATCAGCCTTACTTATATGATGTAACTAAATGAGCTGATGTTAAATATCCCCCATTTGCTGGGCAGGAATAGCTGTGAAATTCCAATCTTCAAAGCCCTGTATTCAACTCAAGCAAATTCAAGTTGCATTTATAGTTACATAATACCCCCCCCCCCCCCCAATAGTTTCCACATCAGAAGCCACAAAAAAACGTTGTTTTATATAAGTAGGAATTTACAAATTGAGGCTGGATAGTTACTGGTATCCGACGGAATGCTAAGACTTTGTATACAAGAGATTCCTTTATATCCCCAGACTCAATCGCAGTCATAAAGGCGTTAATATTCTAAATTTGACTTCAACAAATACTAAATACCCCACAGGCAAAGGGAGAGTGCGCTCACCCAGCACGTGACAGCCATAGAGACAACAGCCAACAAAGAGATCTTCTGCTTTCCCAGGAAATACTTTCACTGAAGGCAATTTCATGCAGCTTTTGTAATTACCGAAGTGGCCTTTCCCTAATGTGCTTAAACCCGGGACCACTGAAAATTCCTGAAGCATTATCCATGTTATACAGTTCAAGTGGCGGGAGATATTTCAGAGGATATTTCAGACCAATAGAGAGACAGATGGGCATATAGATATTGAGATGAGTAGATAAATATGAATCAAAGTTTACTATGACTTTGTGCCTTATTGCTAATTACCCATCACCCCACTTCATGCCCAAAAGGTGGATTTTCATCTTAAAGAAGAATATAAACTTTGCAGGCAGATGTAGACATTTCCCCCCAGGCTAACTTCAACCAGGTACCTGCCTGTGTAATAGTCACAGCAGGGTTATTATTTATACTAAATGCTTTTTGATTGTACATAACCAGAATAAAGTGGTTCTTTAGCAGTATGTATATATATATATATATATAGGAAACCTGCTCTTTGTTGGTGCCTCAGACACTATTAGGGCAAATTATTCCATAAAACCTATAGATATTCTTTTCTCCTTAGCTCTCGCAAACTGCACACGCTTATCCCCCACTTCCTGGGCCTAATTCTTGGACAGAGAGCTCACTCATAGCCCTTGACTGTTCTAAAATGGGAGAGAAAATGGATTCATGTTGAGGTAAACCCCATGTGAGGATCCTTAATATGTATCTCGCATCTTTCATAGGATGAAACTATATTATATTATCATATAGTTACATACATAGGGTTGAAAAAAGACCAGTGTCCATCAAGTTCAACCCATCCAAGTAAACCCAGCACCCACAACCCACACCTACCAATCTATACACTCACATACATACACTATATATACAACCACTAATACTAACTGTAGATATTAGTATCACAATAGCCTTGTATATTCTGATTGATCAAGAACTCATCCAGGCCCCTCTTATAGGCATTAACAGAATCTGCCATTACCCCATCACTAGGAAGGGCATTCCATAACCTCACTGCCCTCCCCGTGAGGAACCCCCTACGCTGCTTCAAATGGAAGCTCCGTTCCTCTAATCTAAAGGGGGGGCCTCTGGTGCGTTGATCGTTTTTATGGGAAAAAGGACCCCCCCTTCTGCCTATAATCCCCTCTAATGTACTTGTACAGAGTAATCATGTCCCCTCGCAAGCGCCTCTTTTCCAGAGAAAACAACCCCAACCCTGACAGTCTAACCTCATAGCTTAAATCTTCCATCCCCTTTACCAGTTTAGTTGCACGTCTCTGCACTCTCTCCAGCTCATTAATATCCTTCTTAAGGACTGGAGCCCAAAACTGCACTGCATACTCAAGGTGAGGCCTTACCAGGGACCTATAAAGGGGCAAAATTATGTTCTCATCCCTTGAGTCAATGCCCTTTTTTATACAAGACAGCACTTTATTTGCTTTAGTAGCCACAGAATGACACTGCCTGGAATTAGACAACTTGTGATCTACAAAAACCCCTAGATCCTTCTCCATTAAGGATACCCCCAACACACTACCATTCAGTAGATAGTTCGCGTTTATATTATTCCTACCAAAATGCATAACTTTGCACTTATCAACATTGAACATCATGGGAAATCTATCTTTGACTAAAGCATAACAGGCCGATCCCCACCATGTAAGGGATCTCCAAGACCAACACAACAATGACCCTTCCACATCACTGTGATTAACCTTGAGGAGCTCCAACAACTGCCTGTAATTTATAAATTTATATTAAAGTTGCACCACAACATTTGCAAATATGATATTAGAATGCAAGTAATACAATGTATTAATCAGATTAGAACACAATGTTTTGAGATTTAGAGTTTCCTTAACTAACGCCAGCTGCGGGGAGATGTTCTACAGCCTTCTTTTAATTTGTTACAGAAATAATTAAGGCTAATAAAAGTAATCCATCGCAGCGTGTTGTCCATCGTTAACTTGGCGTATAATGTAACAACATTTTTCTTCTCGGCTTTGGTAGAATAAATTGTTTGGGTAATTTTCCAAGACCAGGGGTTTCCCAGTGGTTGACCAGTAGCATCATCCTACAGCCAAAGGCTACTTCTTTTAAGTAACTGTCAGGGCCTACTCGGATTGTAGTCAGGACCAAGGAGTTCAGGCAAACAGATAGTCCGAGATCACAAGGGTTAACAGGAGTCTCTTAGTTGATTTCCAGGCATAGGTCGTGATCAGGCAAAAGGGTCAGAAACCAGAATGACAGTCCAAGAAAGTAATTTAGAGTGCAGCCAGGAACTTGTAAGAAAAGTCCTATATTTGGATCTTGAACCCGGGTCTCTGGAGTCTTTTTCTTTAATATTTTTGTGCCAAACTTACCACATCATGTAGCATTGCGGCCATAGGACACACCATCTCGGAAACAAAGCGAAATGCTCCTAAACAAGTGTAGTTTCTTTGGACCCTTCGGCACATTGGAAAAAATAGGGGTAGGTTGGACCTGTTCCGTAAGTATAGTCGGTATAAGGGAATCCAGCCTGAAGGTAGAACAAGTGAACTCAAAAATCCAGTTCCGTGCAATACAATGTGATCTTATTTTCCTTCTAAAATCAAAAATCCAGACAGGGATCAATTTATTGCTGGAGGAAAGGGAATAATTCAACCATACTCTCTCACACAGTGTGATTGGATAAATAATATAAGGCCTTATCAATAAGTAGGGTAACTGCAAGCAAGGGTTATTTGAAGTCATCCAACACCCCACCTATTGTGACTCTAAAGAGCAGGGGCCCCAACCTTTCTTACTCATGAGCCATAGTCAAATAAAAAAAGACTTGGAGAGCAACACAAGCACCATAAAAGTTCATGGAGGAGCCAAATAAGGGCTGTGATTGGCTATTAGGGGCCTCTATGCAGCCTATCAGCTTACAGGGGCTTTATTTGGTAGGAAATCTTGTTTTTATTCAACCAAAACTTGCCCCCAAGTCAGGAATTCAAAAATAACTCCCTGGTTTGGGGGCACTGGGAGCAACATCCAAGGGGTTGGGGAGCAACATGTTGCCCCTGAGCCACTGGTTGGGGATCACTGCTATAGATGTAGATATACAGGGTGCCTATTTATTAAAATTTGAGATTTTTTTTCTGCAATTCTAAAAACACAAACGGCAAAAAAACGTAAATGGGACAATTCTAAAATGTTTGACATTTATCAAAAACATCTGAAGCTAAAACCTAGCCAGCATCTAAAGACGCCAATGGGAGGTGCATTTTCAATATTCAAGCTTTTTTACATTCTGAACATTTTTTTAACACGTTTATATGTGAAATTCAAGTTTTAAAAAATTTCAAAAAAACTGATTTTTTTCAGAAAAAAATTGAAAACAAGTAAATCTCTCCCATTGTATGATTTAACCTTTCTGGCTGATTTTTTTAATGAAACCAATAGTAGAAATGCCGGTTTGCCTCTTTATATTCAAGCACAAGTTTCCCATTGACTGTCTAAAGAGACTGATTATTCGTGATCGTGCCCAAGTCCAGGCAGTTTGGCCCAATCCAAGAACCGCTGAGCAGGATAATAACATTACAAACACACTTGAAAGAGAAGTGAGTGGAGCTGAGTTCCTGAGTACGGTGAGAGCGCACAATGCTGCTGCCGAGTATAAAAGCGCCGTCCCAGTTCCTTGGTGGCAAGAGGCCACATTTGTGAATTTCCTTTGGCTCAGACCCCTCGTAAATGTTAGTGTCGGCACTTGGGCCTCGGACTGACTGCCAAGTGAGCAACCCTGGCGTATAACAATGAGATTATTGCTGTGCATCACCCTGGCATGTATCAGTGAGATTAGTGCTTTGTGGGAGCCGGCAGTGCCGGGCGAGGAGCTGGCAGATAGCATTTCCAGTACAGCAGATCTGCCGCAGCCAATTGGGATGAAGCGAACAGTGTTTTTGAATGTTTTTAAATATTCTTTACAATATTAACAGAAATTGATTACATGACATTATAGAATTGTACGCATGTACAATATTAGTGCATATAGTTTTGGAAGGCTCCCCGAAAAGCACTTTTTTGGTGCAATATAAGGTCTACAGTTATATGGTCCTGCTGGATCCCTGTAATAAAAAAGGGCAACCATTTTTGGACTTTTAAGCTTAGGAAAGGGTTAAACCTTAGAAAAGAGTTAAAACAGGGAAGACGATTTACTAATTTCCAAGTTTTTTTTTCCAATACTGGCATAAACTGGAATTGGAAAAACTTCACATTATTGCATTCTTCTTCAAAATCAAATGATTAAATAAGAGGCCACATTTTTTCATTTCAATTTTCAATTTTGTAAATTGATAAATCTTGAAACTTAGGAGCCGATTTATTAAAACTCTTTTCTCTTTTTAATTTAATTTCAAGATTCAAATAAACTGGTTTCCACGAATGTCTTACATTTACTAAAAAGTCTGGATTGCGTGAGAAAAAGTCACAGAAAAGCCACAAAACTGTTTTTGTTTTTTTTTTCAAATTTTCACACCAAAACCTTTACTTTTTTCTAAATTTTCACACAAAAAACAGCGCCAAAACTCCAAAATATCTTAAGTTTTAAAGAAAAATAAGGATCCTCCAGGGACATCTGCCATTGGCTTCTACGTGATCTTGGCCAGTTGTAGCTGGTGAATAGTTTGATTTGGATTTTAGCTGTTTTTACGCATAGTAAATCTCGCAAAATTAGTGGGATTTTTTTTTTTATAGTGCTAAAAAATCTGAATCGGGAAAAAAACATTTGCGTATTGGTAAATGGCCCTTTAGAGTTTGGAAAACTTCAATTAGAAATTTGAATTCTTGCCATGATTTTCCCAATAAGTGTTTGAATAAATTTTCCCCATATCAAGCTATGGTAACATTGCAGAAAAATAAATAAATACAAATGAGTCCAGACCAGGGAGCACTTTAGAATCTGTCCTGTTTCGCCTCGCCATAAAATTCACGAAACGGCAATAAAATTCGCAAAACGGCGAAAAATTCACAAAACACACTTGTTGTGCTAATTTTTTTGTTGCCCGTGTCTATTTTTGTCACCCGCACTTTTTTGACACAACAGCGGGCAATTTTGACGCGGCTGCACCTTTTTTGACGCGGCAGTGCCCAATGTAACGTGACTGCGCTGTTTTTTTATGCGGACACACCCAATTTGATGCGCGACAAAAAAAATTTCCGTGGCAAATTTTCACAGAAGTTTCACGAAATGGCGAAATGTGGAAATTCGCTGCAAATCCATGCCTGGCGTAAAAAAATCCCCTCATCGCTTAAATGTATTGCAATATAATAAGGGGAAGGAATTCTTTCCAACACATCCTCAATAAGGTAAGCGCAGAAAGTCTGATTTATATCCATTAGACTTACTCTGCATTTTTAGCCATAAAGCGATTCCCTGCTTATTACTAGTGATGAGCGAATCTTTCAAAAGATCCGCGAAACGGCGAAAATGTTGTGCGACAAAAAAAAATTGTCGCCCGCGGCTATTATTTTGTCACGCGGCTATTGTTTCGTCGCCCGCGGCTATTATTTCGTCGCGCGGCTATTGTTTCGTCACCCGCGGCTATTATTTCGTCGCGCGGCTATTGTTTCGTCTCCCGCAGCTATTATTTTGTCGCGCGGCTATTGTTTCGTCGCCCACGGCTATTATTTTGTCGCCCGCGGCTATTATTTCGTCGCGCGGCTATTCTTTTGACATCCGCGACAATTCATTTTTGACGCCGGCGACAATTTTTGGACGTGCGGCAAATTTTTCCGCTGCAAATTTTTTCATCCGCCAATGGCAAAACGCGGAAATTCGCCACGAATCCATGCTTGGCGAAACATTTCGCCCATCACTACTTATTACTACTCCATGGAAGCCAAACTCTCAATCTACTTCTAATTTATTATCTTCATAATCATCAAATAAATATAAATACACCCGGCCTTTTCCCATCCGCTCCAAACTCACAGCCTTTTTCTCGATCACTAGACATCTAAAGATGATGCCCGGGCATCAAGATGGCCACCAAGTGAGATCTAGAGCATAAGGCCAAACACACCCAGGGAAAAAAACAAAAACATAGAGAGAATATTGTGGAAAAAAGAAAATAATGGCAAATATTTACTTGCAGACTCATTCATGGGATTTTGACGAATACAGAATTGTGGGATGAGGCTGTACTAGAGCTTCATCAAGGTTAATCCAATATACTGTTACCAGGGAAATCCCTAGATAATTGGGCAGTGTGCAGATTGGATTAGGCAGAAGAGGGCGACCTTAGAGGTTTCCTACACGGAGGGTCACATTGGTTTCCTTGATGTCCTGACCCAGATCTAAAGGTCATTCCTCAGTGTCTTCTAAAGACAAAAAAAGCATTTCCCTTACAATCTAATTTACCCACTATGTGCCTGACAAGCACTGGCAAGAGCAATATTCAGGTAATTTTTTTTTTCTAAGGGGGGTTTGTTTCCAGCACTTACATAAATTCCCCATTTGTGGGCCAGTTAAAAACATGGTGCTTAAAGTGCCTGGAAGAGCTTCAGTTGCCCTTAGTGAAAGAGAACAACACTTCCTATGGCCAATACAATACGGGCATAAAGGAGCATATGCAAGTGGGGTGGCCTCTGCATGTTTAGTGTGTGAAAATGCAAAATGTTGCCCCTAAAATACTGCACTTTCATGTAACTGTTCACCCCACTTGCTCATGCTCCATTGTGCTAGTACAGGTATGGGATCCATTATCTGGAAACCTGTTATCTAAAAAGTTCCACATTACAGAAAGGCAGTCTCCCATAGACTCCATTATAAGAAAATAATTCTAATTTTTAAAAATGATTCTCTTTTTCTCTGTAATAATAAAACAGTACCTGTACTTGATCCCAACTAAGATATAATTACCCCTTATTGGGGCAGAACAGCCCTATTGTGTTTATTTCATGGTTAAATGATTCCCTTTTCTCTGTAATAATAAAACAGTACCGGTACTTGATCCCAACTAAGATATAATTACCCCTTATTGGGGGCAGAACAGCCCTATTGGGTTTATTTAATGGTTAAATGATTCCCTTTTCTCTGTAATAATAAAACAGTACCTGTACTTGATCCCAACTAAGATATAATTACCCTTATTGGGGGCAGAACAGCCCTATTGTGTTTATTTCATGGTTAAATTATTCCCTTTTCTCTGTAATAATAAAACAGTACCGGTACTTGATCCCAACTAAGATATAATTACCCCTTATTGGGGGCAGAACAGCCCTATTGGGTTTATTTAATGGTTAAATGATTCCCTTTTCTCTGTAATAATAAAACAGTACATGTACTTGATCCCAACTAAGATATAATTACCCCTTATTGGGGCAGAACAGCCCTATTGGGTTTATTTCATGGTTAAATTATTCCCTTTTCTCTGTAATAATAAAACAGTACCTGTACTTGATCCCAACTAAGATATAATTACCCCTTATTGGGGGCAGAACAGCCCTATTGAGTTTATTTCATGGTTAAATTATTCCCTTTTCTCTGTAATAATAAAACAGTACCTGTACTTGATCCCAACTAAGATATAATTACCCCTTATTGGGGGCAGAACAGCCCTATTGGGTTTATTTAATGGTTAAATGATTCCCTTTTCTCTGTAATAATAAAACAGTACCTGTACTTGATCCCAACTAAGATATAATTACCCCTTATTGGGGGCAGAACAGCCCTATTGAGTTTATTTCATGGTTAAATTATTCCCTTTTCTCTGTAATAATAAAACAGTACCTGTACTTGATCCCAACTAAGATATAATTACCCCTTATTGGGGGCAGAACAGCCCTATTGGGTTTATTTAATGGTTAAATGATTCCCTTTTCTCTGTAATAATAAAACAGTACCTGTACTTGATCCCAACTAAGATATAATTACCCCTTATTGGGGCAGAACAGCCCTATTGGGTTTATTTCATGGTTAAATGATTCCCTTTTCTCTGTAATAATAAAACAGTACCTGTACTTGATCCCAACTAAGATATAATTACCCCTTATTGGGGGCAGAACAGCCCTATTGAGTTTATTTCATGGTTAAATTATTCCCTTTTCTCTGTAATAATAAAACAGTACCGGTACTTGATCCCAACTAAGATAAAATTAATCCTTATTGGAGGCAAATCCTATTGGGTTTAAATTATGTTTAAATGATTTTTTAGTAGACATAAGGCATGGAGATCCAAATTACAGAATGCCCGGGTCCCAAGTATTCTGGATAACAGGTCCTATACCTGTACTGTATTTTCTACTAGCATTAGGAAGTTGCCAACCTTCCATACCAAGCACTGGGCTTATCTCATTGGAAAAGGGGAAATGTACTTGTGTCCAGAACACTCAGTGCCACGGTGTCCATTCTGCCTCCTGTTCCAAACTGTGTGCACGTATGCCTATTGAAGTTGGGGTATCAGCGATGAAGGGGAGGTAGGATTTGGCCATTCCTTGAGTCATTAACACACCACTTCTATCAACACAGTCCGCTGCTGGAAAATGGTGCAGCCACCATCTTCAAGGTCCCCCCCAGTAGACACATTTACCCACGATTCAGAGGGAGGGTGGACACAGCTGTGCCAAGTGCATTTATGCAGAGTAAGGAGGAGTTTTGGATGCAAGAACCTTTAATAAATGGGGTTTATTCGTGCAGCAACTGTGGCCATTTTAGCTTGAATTCAACTGCTGTTGCAGGAAATGAGTCTTATGCTCCATAAAAGCTAAATTATAAGTTATATTATAGGCAGTCTTTTCTAGAAAATCACTCTGATGGGTTGCCCCGAGCTCTTGTGGAGAATCAGAGGTAGGCTGCTACAGTGCATCTCTATGGACCCATATACTGTAGTTAGGGGAAACTGGAGAAGATGACTTCTGTATCTGCAAGATCCATTGTGATTGCCTGTGAGATGAAAGGGTACAACCTTCGGAAGGCATTTTTGTGGAATATTCTCATAATGAAGGTGCCCAAGAGAAAACCCATTTGGCTTAAATCCCCGACTTACAAGTGAGTGCTGTCATTCCCAGGTATAATCAGAGCAGTAGAGTGCTACATATTCTAGGTTGAGGTTTTTCTCTAGTCTGGGGATATATTGGGGCAGTTGCCCAGTAGATTCCAGACAACTGTGGTACTTTAAATGCATTCTTTTTCTTCCTCCCCCAATCACAATTGCCACGGAACACTTGTTTTACATTGTCTGATTTCCGCCATTCATGCTGGGAGGCTTTTGTACAGATTTCATTGTTGTATTTATTACTTTGTAGCTTTATGGGGAATAAATAAAAGTACTTGTTTTGCTTTTTCTCTGGAGCTTGATCCACTGACCCTGCCAGTTATTTGCCTTTCACGCAAGAGTGACACTTGAATAGCCTAACGTAGGAAGAGCCTTACTTGTCAAGATGCATAACCAACTCCTGTATCATTCTGAAGATATAAGGGTATTACTTAGTAACATGATTGCAAGTTTCCTGGGTCTGTGCTGTGATATACATGGTCTTCTTATATCAGCGTATGAATGGCGGGACTGGGAAACCAGGGAAATGAAAGTGCCGCAGTAATGTAACCATGAAGGCAAGCAGCCCAGAAATTGCTGGTTAGCCAATAGGGTTTCTTTCCCTGAGGGTTGAGGGTGGTCCAACACTGGTCCAGCACCTTTTAGTTGCCATCGAAGTAACAAATGCAAGGGCAGTATGCAAAGTGCCATGTTTTTACCCAGAATGCAGCATTTATTTGTCACAGCTCACATTGCAGCTCCAATACCAATGGGAGTTGTACTGTATATGCCACAAATGTGTCTGATGCATCAGAATATGCACAATTTTGCTTGCCCAGCTTCAAAATGCACCATGCATATTGACACATCCCACTTTGGGAACCCACAACCTGGCTCCACATAAAGCTGGCAGAAGTTTCTCCTGGGTCAATTGATGCATTTCTGTGAGAATCAACTTTCCCTTTCTTGAAATAGTTTATGCAGGAGGAATGACTAGCTTCATGGTGTAGCTTACATTATTCCCAGATACAGTTAGGTGATCCCAGTGGTGGCCAATAAAAGGGCAAACATTTGGGGGTTGAACCTTGAAAGCAAGTAAGTTGCAGGTAAAACTCAGTCCCTTTGTTAAATGTATAACGAAGCAATAGAATTCTTAATGAATCAGATAAAAGTGAGTGTAGGACTGGCCAGACCGGGGGTGAGTGAGTGTAGGACTGGCCAGACCGGGGGTGAGTGAGTGTAGGACTGGCCAGACCGGGGGTGAGTGAGTGTAGGACAGGCCAGGCCGGGGGTGAGTGAGTGTAGGACAGGCCAGACCGGGGGTGAGTGAGTGTAGGACAGGCCAGACCGGGGGTGAGTGAGTGTAGGACAGGCCAGACCGGGGGTGAGTGAGTGTAGGACAGGCCAGACCGGGGGTGAGTGAGTGTAGGACAGGCCAGACCGGGGGTGAGTGAGTGTAGGACAGGCCAGACCGGGGGTGAGTGAGTGTAGGACTGGCCAGACCGGGGGTGAGTGAGTATAGGACTGGCCAGACTGGGGGTGAGTGAGTGTAGGACAGGCCAGACTCAGACTGGGGGTGAGTGAGTGTAGGACAGGCCAGACCGGGGGTGAGTGAGTGTAGGACAGGCCAGACCGGGGGTGAGTGAGTGTAGGACAGGCCAGACCGGGGGTGAGTGAGTATAGGACAGGCCAGACCGGGGGTGAGTGAGTGTAGGACAGGCCAGACCGGGGGTGAGTGAGTATAGGACTGGCCAGACTGGGGGTGAGTGAGTGTAGGACAGGCCAGACTCAGACTGGGGGTGAGTGAGTGTAGGACAGGCCAGACCGGGGGTGAGTGAGTGTAGGACAGGCCAGACCGGGGGTGAGTGAGTGTAGGACAGGCCAGACCGGGGGTGAGTGAGTGTAGGACAGGCCAGACCGGGGGTGAGTGAGTGTAGGACAGGCCAGACCGGGGGTGAATATATTACAATATAAGGACAAACAATCCCTTTTTTGCTTAAAGGGGAGGGCATTGCTTGGCAGCTTAATGCACAGAATAGCTTAATGCCCTGTATATACTGATTATGGGTGTAAAAGATCTTTTATTTGTCTGTATGAATGTTTTGGTCACAGCCTCATTGCCTCCAATTCCCTTTTTTGCTACAGAGAATGAGAGTGCATGGCGCAAGGATAGAGGCAAACACAACTGCACAACTGCACAATTATGTAGAAATGCAAGTTTGGACACAAATTTCTTGAGGAACTACGACTGCGGTGGAGCCATAAATGACCCTTAATCTGTTAAGCGTTGTAGGCCTATTATGGGCCTCTATGCACCCTATCAGCTTACAGGGGGCTTTATTTGGTAGGAAATCTTGTTTTTATTCAATCAAAACTTGCCCCCAAGTCAGGAATTCAAAAAAAAATTCAAAAAAAAAAAACTCCCTGGTTTGGGGGCACTGAGAGCAACATCCAAGGGGTTGGGGAGCAACATGTTGCCCTGAGCCACTGGTTGGGGATCACTGGTCTAAACCCCAACTTACTAGCCACTTAAACACCGCTTTCATGATATATCACAATGCCTTTCTGATTAGCCTTTGTCAGTTTAACCCTGACTGACCTGCCTGCTTAGCCAACCCCCGCAGAGCTGTACATGCATAGATATAGGTTCTTCCCTTGCCCTGGGTAGAGCTGGGACACCGTAGCACAGAAGTTGTAGGAAGAGTTTGGCATTACAAGTAACAGCTAATGTATCTTTTCCACAAGAATAACCATTATATCCTGAGTGTTTCTGACAAATCGAGGTGAAGCAAGGCAAAAATATAACTTCAAATAACCTTGTGGCACATTCAAATAATCCATTTCTTCCCTAATCTGCGAGACTTGTTTCAGATGCTGAATAAGGTATTGTCAGAGAATAGAGGAATAATCAGATCTTTTCAGATCTCTTTATGGAAAATATAATTCCCAATCATGATACATGTGCTGTAATTTAGGGCGCTGAACTGTTCCGTGACAAATACAATGTTTGGCATTCTGGGAATCCAGCAGGCATTAAAGAACAAGGAGAAATGGAGTTTAAATCCATCTAGATCTGAAACATGTATATTTATATAGGTTGGTTTATTCCTCTTATTGTTCAGCACTTCCTAAATTACTTATAGATATATATAGCAATGCAGCTTACCAATTTAAAGAGTAAATGGAGTTGAGAATAAGCTCAGTGGTTAAGGTTGGTCGTTCTTGGGAATCTTCACGCGGGCCGTGCCAACCAGGCCATACCATTACCGTTGCAGTTGTGGTAAATTTATCACCACAAGATACTGTATAATTGTAATAAGCTAAAGACTGGCAGTAAAGCATAAAGCCAACCAACAGTCCCATATTGATGTTTTGAGAGACCTGGGAGAGCTAAAAGTAAGTGATTACCATCTGGGGGATCATGATTTTCATCAGATCACAGAATGAAAGGGACACAACCCAAAAAATCATTGTTGGGCAGTAGTTTGCGTGCCAATTAATAAACAAGTCGCTAAACTGTGCAGCTGGCAAAAGTATTAACTGGGGGAGGGGGAGTATGCAGAAGTCTACAATTTACAGTTGGTCCATAGAAAGACAAATAATCCACCCATAACTGTTGGCAACTGTAGGGTTCATTTTCCAAGTGCAAAAACTGGCACAAATCCTTTGATGTGCCCATTGCCAATACAGGTGCAACCAGCATAAAGGTGCCCAATGACCTGTAGCACTGAGCAGGGAAGCAGGGCTTGATGGGGCAGGGAGGGCATTCCTTACCCTTCCCCTTACCCAATTCATGGGGGCTTGGGATTAGTCTTACCCAATTCATGGGGGCTTGGGATTAGTCAGTTTAAATTGCCGGGCCATTGTCCTCCTTATGAGGCGGGGTGTGTTTGGTGTTGCAGTTGGTGGAGGGTACCTTTCCTTTGAAACCAGGTTATATGGTATATTTGACAAGAAATATAACTAAATTGGTAGGCCTGGGGCCCTGACAGGATAGTAGGAAGCCCAGTTTAGGACTGGGGAGGAACCAGGTCTTTACATTTGGGAGCAGTGCCAGTCCTCTTGGGGCAAGTAAATCAAGATTGATGGGAAAAGAAAATGTTTGTTATACAAATGTTTGGATACAAGTTGCTAGTGTTATACATGTTTAGTGTTATGGTTTAGAAAAGAACAACTGCGGCCTTCTCTTTCCAACCAAGGTGTCGGGAAGTTTGATTGGGGATAAGGTGCTATGGGGCTGGGTCAAATTGGGGGGAGAGGGGTGCGGTCTCAATGTTGCACCTGTCAGGGCCCAGTGGTACAGCACCAGAACCAGGTACAATTAAAATAGCCTCTTCCCTTTCTACTGGCAGGCAGACCACTGTTGGTTCCATTTCTGTTGAATTTAATGGAGTATTGCCAGTAGTGCAAGACCAATATGGCAGCCTTCCCCATATCTGGCCCCAGTGCTCATTCCATGAGTTTAGTAGGCTCTGTCAGGGGGTGAAAGGAAAATCACTAGGAAACATATGCGGCCAGACTTTGGATACTTCGCCAAAGATCAACTTGGGTAACCTACTGTATTTGCGCTCCATATCTGATGTCTGTACATGGCGTGCATCTGTAAGTGTTTAAGATCTGAGCATGAAAATGTGTGAATATTTGAGAAGTTGCCAAGTTGGATACTAAACAAATCAAGTTTCTCTGAACTTATTTGAAGGGATGAGAGGAATGCTCCAACAATGAAAGCTTCGCTTCCTGCTGTCCTGATCCTGCATCTAAATAATGATCTCCACTCGACAGGGTCCAAGGCAACACTCACCTCCCAATTATGGAGGGGGTTCTTATTCCGAATATCAAAAGGAGGTTCTGGTGTGCAGGACACCGAGACGCGAATCAGGGCGCGCTCCATGTGATTCTGCTTAGGGTTCTGGGTTTAACGTATTTGTTGGAGTTTTGCCTTATTTTGTTTAAGTTCAATTAACTTTGTACAATAGACCCCGTCATTGTTTAACTTTATTCAGTGTAGTGTAATACAAGGAGAATGCAGCTCCTGTGACTATTGACTCAATGTAGCCCCAAATATTACATGTCAGGTATGTAGTGCCGTAACTAGATATACAGTCTTCTGTGTGTAGTACCCCCCCTCCGACCTTTAATATAGCGGCCCGGTCCTGCCCTGTATGGGAGGCTGGACCAGGGCTGGGTTTGAGAACTCTGAGTATCACTCATGTATTATAAGGGATAATGTACCCCCTACTGTAAATGATAAGGATATTAGCAGTCACTGAGGGGTTCTGTGCCCATATAAAGGCACAAGGCTGCAGGCTGAGTTATACAGGGAACTCTGAGTATCACTCATGTATTATAAGGGATAATGTACCCCCTACTGTAAATGATAAGGATATTAGCAGTCACTGAGGGGTTCTGTGCCCATATAAAGGCACAAGGCTGCAGGCTGAGTTATACAGGGAACTCTGAGTATCACTCATGTATTATAAGGGATAATGTACCCCCTACTGTAAATGATAAGGATATTAGCAGTCACTGAGGGGTTCTGTGCCCATATAATGGCACAAGGCTGCAGGCTGAGTTATACAGGGAACTCTGAGTATCACTCATGTATTATAAGGGATAATGTACCCCCTACTGTAAATGATAAGGATATTAGCAGTCACTGAGGGGTTCTGTGCCCATATAAAGGCACAAGGCTGCAGGCTGAGTTATACAGGGAACTCTGAGTATCACTCATGTATTATAAGGGATAATGTACCCCCTACTGTAAATGATAAGGATATTAGCAGTCACTGAGGGGTTCTGTGCCCATATAAAGGCACAAGGCTGCAGGCTGAGTTATACAGGGAACTCTGAGTATCACTCATGTATTATAAGGGATAATGTACCCCCTACTGTAAATGATAAGGATATTAGCAGTCACTGAGGGGTTCTGTGCCCATATAAAGGCACAAGGCTGCAGGCTGAGTTATACAGGGAACTCTGAGTATCACTCATGTATTATAAGGGATAATGTACCCCCTACTGTAAATGATAAGGATATTAGCAGTCACTGAGGGGTTCTGTGCCCATATAAAGGCACAAGGCTGCAGGCTGAGTTATACAGGGAACTCTGAGTATCACTCATGTATTATAAGGGATAATGTACCCCCTACTGTAAATGATAAGGATATTAGCAGTCACTGAGGGGTTCTGTGCCCATATAAAGGCACAAGGCTACAGGCTGAGTTATACAGGGAACTCTGAGTATCACTCATGTATTATAAGGGATAATGTACCCCCTACTGTAAATGATAAGGATATTAGCAGTCACTGAGGGGTTCTGTGCCCATATAAAGGCACAAGGCTGCAGGCTGAGTTATACAGGGAACTCTGAGTATCACTCATGTATTATAAGGGATAATGTACCCCCTACTGTAAATGATAAGGATATTAGCAGTCACTGAGGGGTTCTGTGCCCATATAAAGGCACAAGGCTGCAGGCTGAGTTATACAGGGAACTCTGAGTATCACTCATGTATTATAAGGGATAATGTACCCCCTACTGTAAATGATAAGGATATTAGCAGTCACTGAGGGGGTTCTGTGCCCATATAAAGGCACAAGGCTGCAGGCTGAGTTATACAGGGAACTCTGAGTATCACTCATGTATTATAAGGGATAATGTACCCCCTACTGTAAATGATAAGGATATTAGCAGTCACTGAGGGGTTCTGTGCCCATATAAAGGCACAAGGCTACAGGCTGAGATATACAGGGAACTCTGAGTATCACTCATGTATTATAAGGGATAATGTACCCCCTACTGTAAATGATAAGGATATTAGCAGTCACTGAGGGGGTTCTGTGCCCATATAAAGGCACAAGGCTGCAGGCTGAGTTATACAGGGAACTCTGAGTATCACTCATGTATTATAAGGGATAATGTACCCCCTACTGTAAATGATAAGGATATTAGCAGTCACTGAGGGGTTCTGTGCCCATATAAAGGCACAAGGCTGCAGGCTGAGTTATACAGGGAACTCTGAGTATCACTCATGTATTATAAGGGATAATGTACCCCCTACTGTAAATGATAAGGATATTAGCAGTCACTGAGGGGTTCTGTGCCCATATAAAGGCACAAGGCTACAGGCTGAGATATACAGGGCAATGTAACACCCACAGCAGCTTTGGGACAAACACATTTCTGGCTACAAACCCTAGAGGGCTGCACAAATCTTCCATTTTGTTCCCTTTTTGATCACTGAGTCCCATTTCTGCTATAATTGCAATGTTCTTTTTCTTGTGTACTTCTGGCAAACCAGACTTAAATTACATATTTCCTGGAATTATCCTGGTAGATAGCATAAACTAACATGACTAGCTGATCGCTCTACAGAAGCAGCAGAGCACTTTGTTAGTCAGCCAAATGTAAGTTAATTTACTGGAAAATGGAGCAGTTGACAAGCCCAGTGGGATACAGGGAATGGGCTGCCTGCATTGCTTACAGTGTATCAGTATAACCTTCAGATTAGAATTAAAATCGTTCAAAGGAAGCCATTCCACATGTGCACAGCAGTCCATAATCACTCTGAAATTATGTATTTAAAGCTATTTTCTGCTACAGACATTTGTGTCTCTGCTAATCTAGGCAAGTGATTATTAATTCCAGTGAAATCAATGCAAACCTTGACTGATATGTATCCATCCTATTAAATGTTTCCATTGGATACCTACGTTATACAGGGAATCATTTACCCATTATAAAGATATAAGGATATTAGCAGTCACTGAGGGGTCCTGTAACCATATAAAGGCACAAGGCTGCAGGCTGAGTTATACAGGGAACTCTGAGTATCACTCATGTATTATAAGGGATAATGTAGCCCCTACTGTAAATGATAAGGATATTAGCAGTCACTGAGGGGTTCTGTGCCCATATAAAGGCACAAGGCTGCAGGCTGAGTTATACAGGGAACTCTGAGTATCACCATGTATTATAAGGGATAATGTACCCCCTACTATAAATGATAAGGATATTAGCAGTCACTGAGGGGTTCTGTGCCCCCCATATAAAGGCACAAGGCTGCAGGCTGAGTTATACAGGGAACTCTGAGTATCACCATGTATTATAAGGGATAATGTACCCCCTACTGTAAATGATAAGGATATTAGCAGTCACTGAGGGGTTCTGTGCCCCCCATATAAAGGCACAAGGCTGCAGGCTGAGTTATACAGGGAACTCTGAGTATCACTCATGTATTATAAGGGATAATGTACCCCCTACTGTAAATGATAAGGATATTAGCAGTCACTGAGGGGTTCTGTGCCCATATAAAGGCACAAAGCTGCAGGCTGAGTTATACAGGGAACTCTGAGTATCACTCATGTATTATAAGGGATAATGTACCCCCTACTGTAAATGATAAGGATATTAGCAGTCACTGAGGGGTTCTGTGCCCATATAAAGGCACAAGGCTGCAGGCTGAGTTATACAGGGAACTCTGAGTATCACTCATGTATTATAAGGGATAATGTACCCCCTACTGTAACTGATAAGGATATTAGCAGTCACTGAGGGGTTCTGTGCCCATATAAAGGCACAAGGCTGCAGGCTGAGTTATACAGGGAACTCTGAGTATCACTCATGTATTATAAGGGATAATGTACCCCCAACTGTAAATGATAAGGATATTAGCAGTCACTGAGGGGTTCTGTGCCCCCCATATAAAGGCACAAGGCTGCAGGCTGAGTTATACAGGGAACTCTGAGTATCACTCATGTATTATAAGGGATAATGTACCCCCAACTGTAAATGATAAGGATATTAGCAGTCACTGAGGGGTTCTGTGCCCATATAAAGGCACAAGGCTGCAGGCTGAGTTATACAAGGAACTCTGAGTATCACTCATGTATTATAAGGGATAATGTACCCCCAACTGTAAATGATAAGGATATTAGCAGTCACTGAGGGGTTCTGTGCCCATATAAAGGCACAAGGCTGCAGGCTGAGTTATACAGGGAACTCTGAGTATCACTCATGTATTATAAGGGATAATGTACCCCCTACTGTAAATGATAAGGATATTAGCAGTCACTGAGGGGTTCTGATTCTACAGGTTGAGCATCCCTTGTGTATTATAAGGGATAATGCTGTAAATGTAAGGATATTAGAAGTGTCATGTGACAAAACTGACATCACTAAGACTCATATTTTTTAATAGATGACATCACTGCCCTTTAGTGCACAGCGGACAGTTACAGGGTATTTAGAGCCCCTGTTTATTACATACAGTATGTCTCAGCTGAGGAATTCTCCTCGGTGGTTGAGAATAAAAGAAGCTTGTTCTGGTCTAGCTTAGAAGAGAGGAATAGTTAGGAAGCCCATTAAATATGTATGTATGGGTGTATGAGTGTTGCTAGGTTGTATAGTAACGATTATGTACGCGCAGAAGTAAAAATGGGCTCCTTGTTTTCATCCCGGCTGCATTTTCTGTGCAGCTATTTTTAAGTTATCAGGTCATAACAATATCTCCAGAACAAAAACAAATTCCCGTGGGGTCACCTTGAGCAGAAGATAAGGGCTGCTTAGCTGTGTACATAGGCTTTGTTGATGTATTCTATCAATCAAATAGGCTTCACGGTGAAATCGTTTTTTTTTTTAAAGGGCAAAAGAATAAACAGAACAAGAAAAAAAAACAAAGTTTGGGACTGTAACCAGGTGTTGCAAATAAACTCTCCAGATAAAACCTTAACATAATGAAATCTTGGTAGAACAATGTAGGACATGGCCTAGATAATGGACTTTTTTGGCCACAACGTTGAACAACAAAGGAATGGGCTTCTAACGTTCGTTTAAGGCGCACCTAGCAGGAAAGGAATGAGGGATATCCTTGCTTAAACATGGCCGAGTTAATCAGTACAGCCGAGTCCCTGATTGTCCTCCAAATGTGTCCCCAACAGTAACCTGAGGGCACCGTGTAGGCACGCTCAGCTGGGATGGTGGCTAGCTGAAAGATTAGATAATGTTCTCACACATCTACCAATTCATCCAATGCTTTCTAGACCATAGAACAGGCCATGGGAAAGCCTCCAGCTATTGTTTATTATTAAATGATTCAAATGTTACTGGGAAACATCTGGAAGACCAATAAAGGAAGACAAATATAGAGTAGAATGAGCAGGGCTTCTGCTCTTGTGCTACTGCAATAGCTGGCTTCTGGGAAGCAGTTCCTACCAGGGTATTGGGTCTCTGTGGGGTTTAGGTGCTCTCCCAGTGGGTCTCTTCTGGATTTTCTATATTTTACCCCAATGTGGGTGCTCTAAAATGAAAAATGGCAATCTGTGCATTCTGGAAAATGCCAGAGGGGCTACTGTAAGATGCCATAGACCAGTGATCCCCAACCAGTGGCTCGTGAGCAACATGTTGCTCTCAGTGTCCTGAAAGCAGGGACTTATTTTTGAATTCTTGGCTTGGAGGCAAGTTTTGGAGGCATAAAGACCACAGGGCTGTTTTACTAAAGTGCGTTAATTTTTATTGTACGCTTTTTTGCATTGAAATAGACGCGAAAATTAACGCACTATTCGCTAAAATATTATCGCATGCGATAAATTTGGTGCTACCACATGCGTTAATTTGCGCGCAGAAATAATACTAACACATGAGTCACAAACACTTAGACGCGCTAAATATCACATTTGTCTGTGCAAAAATTAACCCCTACTTGGGGCAGGCAGTAATTATAGAAAGCTTTTGGCAACACAATAAGGACTTTGCAGTGGGATTTATTCAAGTCTGTGTTGGCCCCAGAGTGATGCAGCCGCCAGTTTGCAGGGAAATGGGCATTTTCAGTACAGTAATTTTCCGAAAGTAATGCCGTGCATGGCTAACATGGCGTGCGTTTTTTCGCACGCGGCAAATATTTGTACACGGTGCATTGATTAGCGTGCATTCCATCAAATACCACACGAAAATAGCCTTCGCAACTAAAATAACGCAAGCAGCATCGTGCGTAAATTAGCGCAAGTATGCTCTTAGTGAATCATCGTTAAGACGCGAAAAATTACGTGATAAAATTTTTAGCGCACGCTATAAATAACACACGTTTTATCGACCTTTAGTGAATGAACCCTCATGTGTACTAATAAAGAAAACCTCCTGTAGGCTGCCAGTCCATATAGGGGCTACCAAATAGCCAATCACAGCCCTTTCTTGGCACCTCAGGAACATTTTTTCCACTTGTGTTGCTCCCCAACTCTTTTTATATTTGAATGTGGTTCTCGGGTAAAAAAGGTTAGGGATGCCTGCTATATACAGTCACTATTTATTGGGCTGGTGGGGGCTGTTTGGGCCTCTGTGTACTTGCAAGTGCCTATTTTGAAGCCCACTGATGGCAAGAACATATTGATGCAATTCACTAAAGTACTTTTGTGATTTTGAAGGAATCGTCTCATTCCAAGGAAAGAGAGAATGACCATTCAAGTTTCTAACATTCGTGACTGCAACATCCGGGACAACCTTGGGGAAGAAGAGGACTAAAACCCATCTCCTTCCCCTTGGCCATTGAACTTCACTACTCTTACCCCACTCATCCTTTTTTAAATCCACACCTATGGTAGCTGAAGAGCCCTGGAACTACCCCCACCCTACACCTGATGGTAGCTCCAAATTCCCACAGTACTTTGTATCAATAAGGCAGACAAAAAGCACAATTATGGGGAAAAAGAACAAAGCCTTTATAAATGACCCCAATTTTTTGGGTAATTGATGAATCTGAAGCTGCTGTTTGCACACATGCGGTCGAGATATTAGACTGTGAGCTCCTCTGGGGCAGGGACTAATTACAAATTGTGCAGAATATGTTAAGGATAATAATTACCCAACCCAGATAGGTTACACATTGACACCCTTCCTGTTGTATAGAAACAATGAATCCCTATTAATGATGGTAGAATAACTAGAATGTAGGTTGAATTCCCAATGTCACACTGTGATTAAATTGCTATTATCAAGTCTCGGTGATTGACTCCGCTGTTCCGGCATACAATGTAATTCATTTCCACAGTTTTTTACATTTTAGTTAAATCCCCATGTCAAGACTTAAGCCTAAATGTAATGTGCATTAATTCCCTAATTGAATTGCCTTTCCTTGTCGAGAATTTTGGAATTAAGTCAAACCTCTTTTGCCTTTTTTAATTAGATGTGGGAAATGGGGGGGGGGGGGGGGGGTGGAAGGGAAAAGAAAAAACACAGAGGGAAGGATGAAGGGAAGGAAGAGAAGGGCAGAGGAAAGCACCCTTGGTATGAGAAGAGCTTCCTATATGTATCTACTTCTTACTAATGTAATAACTGCTGCATATTTTTTTCACTTCTGGTGGCTCAAATCAGTCCATCAGGCCTTTGCTCTCAAACAGCAGAATACATGCTACCTGCTGATTGGTTGGCATGTGTCACTTGGTCTGTGGAATATGTCTGTGCTTCAAGATAAAAATGATGGACCAGATTCAATTCCATGAACTCTATTGAAGTCTATTGTCCTGCTCTTTGCACAAACAACCAGAACAATAATAGAAAAATGTAGCCTTGTGCCTTGAGTACAATCAGTTGCAAACAGTTTTTTACTCTCTGAGATAAACTGGAGACAGCTTCATTTATCTTTTTATTTTCCTTCGATCAGCTAGAACCTACATAACCAGAAGGTTGAACTAAGGATGGATGTGGGTCCCGTTTCGTCTTCAATTATTAGGGTATAGAAAGCATCCAAGGGTATAGACCAGTGATCCCCAACCAGCGGCTCGGGGGCAGCATGTTGCTCCCCAACCCCTTGGATATTGCTCTCAGTGCCCCCAAACCAGGGAGTTATTTCTGAATTCCTGACTTGGGGGCAAGTTTTGGTTGAATAAAAACAAGATTTCCTACCAAATAAAGCCCCTGTAAGCTGATAGGGTGCATAGAGGCTGCCTAATAGCCAATCACAGCCCTTATTTGGCTCCTCCATGAACGTTTATGGTGCTTGTGTTGCTCCCCAAGTCTTTTTACATTTGACTGTGGCTCACAAGTAAGAAAGATTGTTGACCCCTGGTATAGGGTATAGAAAGCATCCAAGAAGACGAAAGAGGTTGGTGTAGAAAGGTGAATAGGAGTGTTATCCAGGTACATAGGGAGAAAGAAATTGAGAGATTTTATGAGAAAAGCAATAGGCTTTGAAGGGTAAGAGGAAGGATTTTGTTAGTTATTAACAGTATTGGACTGGCCCACCAGGGTACTGGGAAAACTCCCTTTGCATCCGAGGTCAATTAGCACTCCTATTCACCTAGGTTAGGATAGATAAAAGTCTAAAGGGAGAAGGAAAACAAATTTGGAGAGCGGGCCTGTTGGTCTAAGGCTTTCTGGTGGCTCAGGGCATACAACACTGTTTATTTCTTAAAAAGGGCACCTGGGCCAGCAGGGTTCTAGGCCACCCGAACCCAAGCCAACTCCCCTGCCCAGGCCGCCCCATATCACCCAAGCCTGTTCCCCTACCTGCCTATGGTTAAGTGCGCACGCACACGAAACGCGTCAGGCACTCTGTTTTTAAAGATACAAATAAAGATTGTAAGCTTTTAAACATCTCACGGCGATCCGGTGTGTGCTTCAAGCTGTATATGATTGGAATTGGATTAGTTCCCTTGGGATATGGGTCCGGGGCTTGGAGCACCCGGACCATACATTGACTGCGGTGAGTCCCTTACTGTTGCAGATTTATTGTGGACACATGTAGCGAGGAGCCCGGGGTCTGGACACCCGGGCTAATATACCGTTTAGGTATTGTGTTTGTAGTCATACTTTTTTATTATTTTCTTCTTTTTTTCTACTGTTTTTACTTTATCTGCCACGGGTTTTTTTTTTCTAAGAATCTTTCCCACTAGGATGAAGCAATAGTTAAATAAATATATAACTTCTTTTTTGCTTAATTTGTTGTTGTTCCCCTACCTGGGCTGCAACCTCCAGGTCCCTCCTCCCAACGTCCACCCCACCCCCCTCCACACGGCATCTCTTTTACCTTCTTAAATTTGCAGGGTGGGGGCCCTGGAGGTCCTTAGTGCTCCAGTCAACATTGATCTTGAGGTTGTAAGGGAAGTGTTGATGTGGCTAGGGAATATAAGAGAAGAGTCAAAGATTAACCTGAGCCAGTAATATCTATATTGAATAAATGTTCTTTTAAATAGGCTGTATTGTTTTCTACCCATAATTATTGCTACCAGTTCTGACCTTTAGCTTTCCCCCCAAGCTGGATTTGGTGTCCCCCATGTATGTACCTTGTTAAGTCATGTCCTATGGATACTGGTTTCCCTTCTAAAACTATGAAACCTGTTTATTTTTTTTATATTAAATTGTTGCTCTATACCTGTCTTGACGTGATATCTAGTTGCTATGGCCACTAACCCTCACAACCAGGCAATAATTTGAGTGAAAGACAGCAATAATAATAACCCACTGTGCTCTCTTGTCTTAACCCTTTCTATCTCGCTGCTCCTTCCCTCTGGAACTCTATCCCTGAATCCCTCCGTAGGGAAAACTCACCCACTCTCTTTAAGAAAAAACTCAGCTGTTACCTTCTGGAGCACTAAGACATTATTTTGCCCAGTCCTGCGCTTAAGGGCAAATGCCCATACCTGATGCACTCTTACCTTCCAGTTTGTGCCTGTATGTTACCCAACCACTCAGATTGTAAGCTCTACGGGGCAGGGACCTCCTTCCTACTGTGTCTCATACCACATGGCACTTATATATATAATTATTGTATTTATTTATTATATCACTTGTCCTCCCTGTGTGTAATTTTGTATTTTGTAAGATTGAACAGCGCTGCGTACCCTTGTGGTGCTTTATAAATAAAGTTATCCATACATAAAAAAATAAAAGCCGTATCATTAAGGTCAAGAACCCAAAAAGGAAAACGTGCCCAGAAGGCTCTTTTGCTATTTATTTACATTCACATTTTCAACTGTTTAAAGATATTATCAGTCTTATACTGTTCGGAGGGGTTTGCAGCCCAGCACCAATTAAATACACAAGGGGTATCTACAATGAGAAGGTAATACTGTGTGTAGCCATGCTCAGCAGCTGGAAAATCTAAATGAGTTTCTCACTTGTAATACCAGTACCCCCGCCACCCAGATGCCTTAACCTGGAAACAATAAGAAATATCTTTCATTGCTTGTTCATTGGAAATTCAGGAGCTATCATCCATAATTTGAAGAACAGAATATATTTCGGGGGTATAATGCATTATGGTTGATATCATGACAAGCAATTCAGTTCTGTGAGACATATGTATCTATGAATATAAATGTACTCCTCCCTGTGTAGCTTATTAAGGTTCTGTCATCTCGGTATCATACTGTGGGGTTTGAACAATAAAATGCAATATAGCAACATGGAAATATTCACATGATTCCATATTTTATAAAAAAAAATAATACCTGTACTTTCATTTTTACAAAGATTATATATATATATATATATAAATGTCAAAGCAAAATGACCAAGGTTTGGTTCTGTTGTGGACCTGAGCTATAATATCAGAATATAAAAGAACCATGTTGAAGATCAATTATTAAAATCTGTTGGCCTCATATCTCCACTGATGCCTCACTAGGGTGATGCCTACCTGGATTTGGTTGGTTGGATTTGGCCGTACAAGGAAGGAGGGGTAGGCTACCAATAAAAGACTTTCCATTGGTAAACTAATAATGGGATCCCTTATCCGGAAACTTGTTATCCAGAAAGCTCCGAATTACGGAAAGCCCGTCTCCCATAGACTCCATTTTAATCACATAAATTAGAATTTTAAAACTGATTTACTTTTTCTCTGTAATAATAAAACAGTACCTGTACTTGATCCCAACTAAGATATAATTACCCCTTATTGGGGGCAGAACAGCCCTATTGGGTTTATTTCATGGTTAAATGATTCCCTTTTCTCTGTAATAATAAAACAGTACCTGTACTTGATCCCAACTAAGATATAATTACCCCTTATTGGGGGCAGAACAGCCCTATTGGGTTTATTTAATGGTTAAATGATTCCCTTTTCTCTGTAATAATAAAACAGTACCTGTACTTGATCCCAACTAAGATATAATTACCCCTTATTGGGGCAGAACAGTCCTATTGGGTTTATTTAATGGTTAAATGATTCCCTTTTCTCTGTAATAATAAAACAGTACCTGTACTTGATCCCAACTAAGATATAATTACCCCTTATTGGGGCAGAACAGCCCAATTGGGTTTATTTCATGGTTAAATGATTCCCTTTTCTCTGTAATAATAAAACAGTACCTGTACTTGATCCCAACTAAGATATAATTACCCCTTATTGGGGGCAGAACAGCCCTATTGGGTTTATTTAATGGTTAAACGATTCCCTTTTCTCTGTAATAATAAAACAGTACCTGTACTTGATCCCAACTAAGATATAATTACCCCTTATTGGGGGCAGAACAGCCCTATTGGGTTTATTTAATGGTTAAATGATTCCCTTTTCTCTGTAATAATAAAACAGTACCTGTACTTGATCCCAACTAAGATATAATTACCCCTTATTGGGGGCAGAACAGCCCTATTGGGTTTATTTAATGGTTAACCCTTTAAGTGCCAGCCGAATTCGTCATTTCAGTTCCCCCCAGTGCCAGACGTTTTGTAAACATTCTGTGCTCTCTCAATGTAGGGGCTTTTACTGGGGGCAGGGTTAAGTTTAGGTAGGCAAACTATATATTGTTTTTTTCAGGAGAACCTGAGCTTTCCAAATCTACCTGAGTTTTTGTGTATTTCCACTTCTGGAACAAGATTTAGAGCTTGAAATACAAAAAAAAAAAGAAAAAATGCTGTTTTTCATGATATAAGGATTTCTACCAGAAACATATTTTATTTTATGGACAAAAATTCAACTGATTTGGAAAGCCTCATGTCTCCCGAACGTGCCAATACCTGATATGTATAGTTTTATTGAGATTTCTGACTTCTATAGATCAAAAACTCCCAGCAGTAAATTACTAAATTTTCAAAGCATTACAGCAGAATATGGCATACTTTACATTCCAAAGCCAAAAATCCTGGAACATTAGGTTTACCCCAGGAAACCATACATTTTTGAAAACTACACATTCTGACGAATCCGAAATGGGTAACTATGTCTTCCAACTCCTAAGTACCAAACAGCAATGCTTTACTGAATTTAGCATTTTCTATAAAAAATTATGAAAATTCTAAAAAATCACCTCAAATCTTCCACTTTCAAGCACCTTATCTCCCACATAACATTAGGTACGAAGAAAACACACCCTAAATATGAAAGCCAAGGGTCCACTGAACGGTTTGATGCCCATTGTGCATAGGATCACCGATGTATCTGGCATTTAGAAACCCCAAAAGGAAGTTAGTACATACAAATTGCCCAGGAGATCTCTTTTGCTACTGAAAATTCAATACATTTACTGCAATTTCTGTGGGGTAAAAACACAAAAAAATACATTGACCCCCCCAAAACCATATATTTTTGGAAAGTATACATTCGGACAAATTCAAAATTGGTACCCATGTCTTTCTACTCCAAACTACAGAGTCGCAATGCTTTCCCAAAATTGCCAGTTTTGATGAAATACCTAAAAATCACATCAAATCTTCCACTTTCAAGCACCTTATCTCCCACATAACATTAGGTACCAAAAGAACACACCCTAAATATGAAAGCCAAGGGTCCGCTGAACAGTTTGATGCCCATTGTGCATAGGATCAGCATTGTATCTGGCATTTAGAGACCCCATAAGGAAGTTAGTGCATAGAGATTGCCCCAGAGGTCTCTTTAGCTACTGAAAATTCAACACACGTACTGCATTTTCTGTGGGGTAAAAACACAAAAAAATACATTGACCCCCCAAAACCATATATTTTTGGAAAGTACACATTTGGGCGAATTCAAAATTGGTACCCATGTCTTTCTACTCCAAACTACAGAGTCGCAGTGCTTTCCCAAAATTGCTAGTTTTGGTGAAATACCTGAAAATCACATCAAATCTTCCACTTTCAAGCACCTTATCTCCCACATAACATTAGGTACCAAGAAAACACACCCTAAATATGAAAGCCAAAAGTCCACTGAACAGTTTGATGCCCATTGTGCATAGGACCACTGATGTATCTGGCATTTAGAGACCCCAAAAGGAAGTTAGTGCATACAAAGTGTATATACTGCAATATAAGCTACCGGCATGTGCATTATGCGGCATAAGACCCCCTAACAGTACAGAGACCCTAGAAAACCATATATTTTCCGAAAGTACACATTCTGACAAAACAAAAATGGGTAAATACATCTTTCTACTGCAAACTACCAAACTACAAAGCTATGCTAAACAGAACGGTTTTTATGACATTTCTGAAAATTGTCACAAAGCTTGCATTTTACCCCATTATGTACCCCACATTTAGTAACGTACCAACATAAAACATTCTAACTATGAACGCCAGGGGTCTACTGAACAGTTTGATGCCCAATATGAATAGATTTACCAAACTATGTGGGGTACAGAGGATGCCAAATTGAAATACAGCAGACAAAATGTCCATGTGCAAAGACAAGTAACAAAGAACAATGTAAAAAGCACTAAAATTGATAAAAATAAAAAAGAAATCACTAAAATTTTTTTTTGCCTAATAATATCTGCAGGCAGAATAACAGTTTGAGTATTTTGGCTTGGGCAAATAAGTTTTACAGACAAAGTCAAGCGAACAACAACTATGCATAACTGAAAACGCTATAAAATGGCTAAACATGCAGTAAAAAACCCAAAAATGCACCAAAATCACAGAACATGTAGTAGAAACACCAAAATAATACACAAAAGGTATTGCGCAGTGCGGTTAGCGAATACGCTATCCGCAAAGGCAATAAAACATTTTTTTCAGGCAGGAATAAAAACGATGCGATAGAAAAAAAAAAATACAAAATTACATAAGTGTGTGAGTGAGTGTGTACACATGGTAAAATGTGTTTTTTGTGCATGTGTGTGAGTGTGCAAGTGAGTGTGCAAGTAAGTATGTGTAACTGTTCTGAATGTGTGAAACCCAACAACTACCCAAAATGTATGTGTTTGTGTGTAAGTGTGAGTATAAGTGTGTATTAGTGTATTATGTGTGTGTATGTGTGTTTTTTTACACTTACCTGGGACAAGCAGGCACAGAGATCGTCTGAAGGTGGGAGGAAGGACCCAGGAGCCGCTGCAGCTTCTTTCTGCGATGCTGATCCGGTGAGTATGAGAAGGGGGGCCAGGGGGGAGGGAAGGGAGAGCAGGAAATGTCAGGCACGCATAGACAGCGTGTCCTGACATTTCCTATGGGGCCCCTGGGCGATCGCGCCCCAGGGGCCACTCGTTCCCCACCTCTGACTTGTGTCTGGAGGCTGGGGAACGAGCGGGGAGCGAAGAAGCGGCTTAAAAAGCCGCTTCTCCGCTCCCAAACCCGGAAGTGCCCCAGGACGTAGAATCTACGTTCTGTGGCACTTTGGTCCTTTAGTACCCAGGACGTAGATTCTACGTCCTGTGGCACTAAAAAGGTTAAATGATTCCCTTTTCTCTGTAATAATAAAACAGTACCTGTACTTGATCCCAACTAAGATATAATTACCCCTTATTGGGGGCAGAACAGCCCTATTGGGTTTATTTCATGGTTAAATGATTTCCTTTTCCCTGTAATAATAAAACAGTACCTGTACTTGATCCCAACTAAGATATAATTACCCCTTATTGGGGGCAGAACAGCCCTATTGGGTTTATTTAATGGTTAAATGATTCCCTCTTTCTCTGTAATAATAAAACAGTACCTGTACTTGATCCCAACTAAGATATAATTACCCCTTATTGGGGCAGAACAGCCCTATTGGGTTTATTTAATGGTTAAATGATTCCCTTTTCTCTGTAATAATAAAACTGTACCTGTACTTGATCCCAACTAAGATATAATTACCCCTTATTGGGGGCAGAACAGCCCTATTGGGTTTATTTAATGGTTAAATGATTCCCTTTTCTCTGTAATAATAAAACAGTACCTGTACTTGATCCCAAATAAAATATAAATAATCCTTATTGGATGCAAAACAAACCTATTGGGTTTAATTAATGTTTTATTGATTTTTTAGTAGACTTAAGGTATGGAGATCCAAATTACGGAAAGATCCCTTATCCGGAATACCCTTGGTGCTGAGCCTTCTGGATAATGGGTCCTATACCTGTATATGAATATATTGCAGTTGGTCTCTTATTGCAATTGGCTGATTGTGCCCCAGCTTTACGCCATAAGGCTCTTTCCATGCACATTGTTGTACGGCACAATATTTTGTATGAGCACAAACATGCAGATCAGATAATTATCCCTTTCACTACAAACCTTGAATATTATTTACTTGTGGTCAGGACTCATTACCAAATTGGCCGGAAAATATTTTTCTATTGTTTTATAAATATCAATTCGTTTCAGAGTGGAGAATGGTTATCAGGACAAGCCATTGCAGCTCATTGATTGAATATCAGTAGTAATATATATATATATATATATATATATATATATATCAGTAAATGCACACTTAGACACAATTGATAACAGTTATACCATTTGAAAAAAAAAATAATGAACTTTAATTTACAGGACTTGCCAGTAGGAAAGAGTTAACCGTAAGGGGTTGGCAATGGGTTTGGTTATTGTGAGAAGTGGAGATGTTCCATCTGTTGTAAGGGTAGGGGTAACATTCTTCCTGACTAGGCCGCTGAGTGTGTTTTCTCTAGAGGGTTGTAATGCTGAAAGGGCCAAGCAGGTGCTAATAATTGGCATTTCAGGGATTCACTTCTTTTATAACTGGGATTATTAAGGAATTCTATTTTCCTTTCCAAGTCTCCTGCAAGAGATAAACAGTGAGTAAGCATTTTATCTTCAACAGCCTAGAAAGCTTTGGGGATGAAAAGGCTGAGAGTTGAGATGAATTGTTTTCAATGGTATCAAAGCAATGTCCCACCTCTTCAACTTTCATTCTTCCCAACTGCAATTCTTAGATCTAGAATTCTTGGCAAAAAGAACAGTGAGAGTAGAACTTACTACCATTCTCCACTGAACTTACAAAGGTGTTGAGGTTGCAGAAAAGAAAAGAATGACTATTAAAAGAGCTGTAAACTCCAAAAGAAATGAAAGTACATTTCTAAGCTGATGACTGCTGGCCAGCGGCACAAGGGTTGGCTGTAGGTGGCATCTCAAATGAGACCTAGAACGTCTCTGATTCAGTTGTGTTGACAGCTGGAGGGTAGAAGCGGCTTCCTTCCATCATAAGTCCCCCTACTTACCTACAGTTAGCTCCTGTCTGTAATCAAAAATAGTCCCAATGCTCTCAACCAATATGCAAAATGATATCTCAGGAACTTGGAGACACCACCTGAATATTTAGTTCTTCTGTCCATCAGACACCTATCTGTGCAGAGATGCTGAGCTTGAAACCCTATTGAAGGGCGGGCAGGGGAGGCATATACACATCCCGTCTCCCATCCCCTAACTAGAGCATCATTCAGGTGAGTGCCTTCTGCTTTCCCCCTGCTCTATGGCCTATGAACTACCCTTTATACACATTCTGTCAGTGTAAAGGGGTTAAATGAACATCTAACAAAGAAAACAAGGATTTCAGCATAAAACGTGGGTGGTTGTGAAGACCTCACTCTACAGTTCCCATCACATACATAGGGGGACATTTATTAATCTACGAACGCTCCCAATAAGGAATATTTATATCTAAGTTGGGATCAAGTACAGGTACTGTTTTATTATTACAGAGAAAAGGGAATCATTTAACCATTAAATAAACCCAATAGGGCTGTTCTGCCCCCAATAAGGGGTAATTATATCTTAGTTGGGATCAAGTACAGGTACTGTTTTATTATTACAGAGAAAAGGGAATCATTTAACCATGAAATAAACCCAATAGGGCTGTTCTGCCCCCAATAAGGGGTAATTATATCTTAGTTGGGATCAAGTACAGGTACTGTTTTATTATTACAGAGAAAAGGGAATCATTTAACCATTAAATAAACCCAATAGGGCTGTTCTGCCCCAATAAGGGGTAATTATATCTTAGTTGGGATCAAGTACAGGTACTGTTTTATTATTACAGAGAAAAGGGAATCATTTAACCATTAAATAAACCCAATAGGGCTGTTCTGCCCCCAATAAGGGGTAATTATATCTTAGTTGGGATCAAGTACAGGTACTGTTTTATTATTACAGAGAAAAGGGAATCATTTAACCATTAAATAAACCCAATAGGGCTGTTCTGCCCCCAATAAGGGGTAATTTTATCTTAGTTGGGATCAATTACAGGTACTGTTTTATTATTACAGAGAAAAAGAAAATCAGTTTTAAAATTCTGAATTATTTGATTGAAATGGAGTCTATGGGAGACGGGCTTTCCAAAATTCGGAGCTTTCTGGATAACAGGTTTCCAGATAAGGGATCCCATACCTTAATTAATTAAACATTGCATATCAAAATGAGATCACGCCTATGCACTACAAAATTAAACAGGGCAATTGCAAGGTAGGTGAAACCCAACCATAGCCCACCTCTTTCCTTATCTCAGTCTTTGCCTTTCCTTTGATAAAGATCAGGGGGAAATCAAATGATTAAAGTTCCACTGAGTAACAGTAACAGTAGGCTTATTACTAATATCATAATATGAGCATTAGTTATGGCCATTCAGAATTTCTCCCCGCAATAATAATATATTTTACAGCTTTCAACCGGCAACATGTTATGAATTGCCAGCATATATCAATTCCCCTTCACAGGCCTATTTCGCCACAGCTGGATTTCACTTTCCATAAAGTGTCCCTTTGTGAGAACAGACCCCATAAATCTAATGGAGCTGTCTCTTGTTCCGCACTGACAGGGCCGGAAGCCATGGGTTCTGCAGTATTTACAGCTTATTACTTATCGCTGATTCCTCTCCCCATTGGCACTTTAACCCAGTCCTAGCATGTAATATCTCAGCGTTCACTGGTTGCAAAACTAGGGCAAAAGATCTCCATATTCTAGCGAGAAAGTGAAAGCAGAATGAATACAATATTATGGGGTATATTCATCATGGTGGGTAAAAAGTAAAGTGAAGCAATTAGATTTCAACAGTGGGAAAACCAAAGCAAAGCATCTGATTGGCTGTATGAGCAACATCACCGGTAATGTTTACTCCACTTTTTACATAAGATGATAAATATATCCCTTGAGGGTATATTATATAGCAGCCAATCAGATGCTTTGCTTTTCTAACTGTTGAAATCTGATTGCTGATTGGTTGCCCTGGGCAATATCACCGGTAATGCTTCACTCCACTTTTTACACAGCATGATAAATATACCCTGCAATGTTTAATTTATTTTTGTTCAACTTTTTGTAACCTAATCATAGCATACTATATAGTAATGAGATATTAGCAGGCAAGATATTAAGCCTGGGAAGTATTCTTCAGTGTCCTGCTGTATTGGACCTCTAATACTAGCATTCCAAACTTTTCTGCAACATTCTTTAGGGTGAAGACACACAGAGCTACTTAGTAGCAGCTACTTGTCACGATTATTAAACGCCAGAAAATCCCCTGCCATAGACAATACTGAGAATTGCCTCTGCTAAAACACACGTAGAGACAATTATCAGTAAATGATCAGCATTGTCTGTTTTAATAGCCACGACAAGTAGGTGCTACTAGTAGCTCCGTGTGTCTTCACCCATTGGGAAGTAGAAGAAACCCTTCCTGCTCTTCGTTGTACAGAACATGGGTTGGACTCTTGATCCTTTACACTGAAGAATAAGTCTTTACCTGAACTGGAAAAATATGGCAAGTAATGATGGTCATGAGTCAACCTGGAAACCTAGAATGCCCGACATGACCACTATGGTTTCCAAGCCACCAGGCTAAAACTATTGGCCTGTTCCTTACCCGGAAACCTAGAATGCTCGACATGACCACAATGGGTTCCAAGTAGTGATGGGCGAAAAGTTTCGACAGGCATGGATTCGCGGTGAATTTCCGCGTTTCGCCATTGGCGGATTGTTTCGCGAAACGGATGAAAAATTTCGCCGCGGAAAAATTCGCCGCACGTCCAAAAATTGTCGCCGGTGTCAAAAAAGAATAGTCGCGGGCGAGAAAATAATAGTTGCGCGACGAAATAATAGCCGCGTGCGACGAAACAATAGCCGTGCGACAAAACAATAGCCGCAGGCAACGAAACAATAGCCGCAGGCAACGAAACAATAGTCGTGGGCGACGAAACAATAGCCGCGTGCGACGAAAAAATAGCCGCGTGCGACAAAACAATAGCCGTGAGACAAAACAATAGCCGTGCGACAAAATAATAGCTGCGTGCGACGAAACAATAGCCGCGTGCGACGAAACAATAGCCGCGTGCGACGAAACAATAGCGGTGCGACGAAACAATAGCCGCGCGACAAAATAATAGCCGCGGGCGACGAAACAATAGCTGTCGCACGTCATTTTCGCCGGATCTTTTGAAAGAATTTTTCGGCGAAGCGAAACGGAACAGATTCGCTCATCACTAGTTCCAAGCCACCAGGTAAAAACTATTGCCATGTGCCTTACCTGGAAACCTAGAATGCTTGACATGACCACTATGGGAATAAAGCCATCAGGTAAAAACTATTGTCCTGTTCCTTACCCTGCTCTGACCTATTGCCTGACTTGGGCTCAAACCCCCTATATGCAATAAAAGGCACTAAGTTTGCCTAGGAGCTGTAACCCATAGCAGCCAAATAAGGTTAAGCTTGCTTTTAAACTGGTGACGAGCTGATTGGTTGCTATGGGTACTGCTCCTGGGCAAACTTAGTGCCTTAGTTATTACATAACCCCACAAGACTAATGACCCCTTTGTGTGCCTTGCTTTGGACTTAAGCCTCCCATTGCCTGCCTAGTAACACTTCCTTATCTAGTACCTACCTTACTACCTTCCCCCTAATATAGTGTTTTCTTGTTTGACAACCCCCTTACTGCCTGTGTCCAATTCTGCTTCCTCCTCGATGATTATTTCAATTCTTACAAGACCAGTTTCTACCTGTGTTGGCCCTTGGTGGGACCCTAAGGGACAACCTACCACTTAAGTCAGTGATCCCCAACCAGTGGCTCAGGAGCAACATGTTGCTCCCCAACCCCTTGGGTGTTGCTCCCAATGGCTTCAAAGCAGGGGCTTATTTTTAAAATTCTGGTTAGAAGGCAAGTTTTGGTTCATAAAAACCCAGTGTGAGTGCCAAACAGAGGCTTCTGTAGGCTGCCAGTCAACATAGGGGCTATTAAGTAGCCAATTATAGCTCTTCTTGGCACCCCCTGGAACCTTCATCATTCTTGTGTTGCTCCTCAACACTTTTTCCATTTAAATGTTGCTCACGGGTATAAAAGGTTGGGGATCCCTGACTTAAGTACTAAATCTACTCACCCTGACATTAGATTCCTTCACATAAAGTGGGGCTTTATAGTAAGAGGGACAACTTTTTTGCTTAATCCCTACATTTAATAATTAAATGGCTGATGGCCACAATTTAAAAACTACATACTGTAGCATCGGTCAGTTATACCTCCCTGCGACATACATGTATTTGCTGATTTACCCTCTTCCTCTTGCGAGTGAATGGGTCTGGAATTCATTAGATGGCTTCTGCTGGAAATATCTCAATGTATGTAGAATAGCCAGGGTAAAACGCTATGGTCATTATCACCCACAGCTGAATATCACAGGGAAACAGTGGGAAGTACGTTTGGTGGTTTAGCCGCGAGGAAAAGAAAATGTTGTGGCTCTATCCATCCTTTTTATACAACGTAATCATCAATATAACATTTTTGCTGACTGTTGTATACAGAACCTCCAGGTCTTGTATTTCACAAGACATCATTCCTTGAAGCTCCTGGAGGTAAAACTGGTGAGAACATATTAAAGATATATATGTATATATGTTATATTAAAGCACCATGTTCCCATAAAGCAAACCTGGATTAAAGTATTCCATGCATAGGAGTTATTTCTTCTCAAGTCTTTGAACTCACATTCCTGTGACGAACCAATCAGAGCTGTGCATATTAATTTGGAATGTCATTTCTCAAACTGATTTCATATTAGAATTTCCTTTAGGCTAGAATAAATATAGCCTAATCTGATAATACCTTTTATAGATCATTCTTCTGTGCTGGAATCAGATTTCATTAGTACTTTTTCATCTGTAGCTGCCAAAGTGCATAACTGAAAATGCTCATATTTGGTTGGGTTTAACTTATACCTCAAACTATAATATGACCAGTTATGGTCACTGAATATTATAAATCCAAATAATGAATTAATCAGATTGGAATTCTCCAAACTAAATTTTCTGCTTTTGTTTGTAGTGTCCCATCGTATCAGGCTTTGCTTAGTTGCCTATAAAAATTACAGTTTAATGTTGCCAACAAAAGACTCATAGAAGAGTTTGAATCTTTAGTGCTGCCAATTAGATAATGGATAGTGTAACATGGGTTTATGGAAACTGGAAATAGTACAAACAGTTGAGGTTATTCTACTATAGGAAGGAAGGCAAACATTTATACTGTTACGCCTGGGATGGACCCCTGATACCTATCAGTCTACCTTTCAAAGCATAGGTTTCCAAAAGAACCTGGTGGGTGCTAGCCTAATAATAATTAATGGTCAGATTAGGGGTAAGAATTGATGTTTCTCATTGTATTATCAGGGGCGTTTTTTGGCCCCTGGGCTCCTCCAATGCCCCCCCCCCCCCACTGTACTATCACCATCACTAGTGTAGAGAGCGCAATTGCACTCTCTGCACTAGCACAGCCAAAGTTCCATTTTAAATAGCAACTTTTGCCACCCCTGGTACCTTTGGGAGTGTTGCAGCCTGAGGCTAGTTTCTCAAGTTTTCTCAACATAACAGAGCCTCTGTGTATTGTGACCTAATAATAGTATAGTAGGGAGAGATGGAGCCTATAGTAGCAGTGGGGGGATAATAGCCTCTGGGAAGGGACTGGGGCTGTGGGATAGCAGGTATAGTAGGGAGAGATGGTGCCTATAGTAGCAGTGGGATAATAGCCTCTGGGAAGGGACTGGGGCTGTGGGATAGCAGGTATAGTAGGGAGAGATGGTGCCTATAGTAGCAGTGGGGGGATAATAGCCTCTGGGAAGGGACTGGGGCTGTGGGATAGCAGGTATAGTAGGGAGAGATGGAGCCTATAGTAGCAGTGGGGGGATAATAGCCTCTGGGAAGGGACTGGGGCTGTGGGATAGCAGGTATAGTAGGGAGAGATGGTGCCTATAGTAGCAGTGGGGGGGATAATAGCCTCTGGGAAGGGACTGTGGCTGTGGGATAGCAGGTATAGTAGGGAGAGATGGTGCCTATAGTAGCAGTGGGGATAATAGCTTCTGGGAAGGGACTGGGGCTGTGGGATAGCAGGTATAGTAGGGAGAGATGGTGCCTATAGTAGCAGTGGGGGGATAATAGCCTCTGGGAAGGGACTGGGGCTGTGGGATAGCAGGTATAGTAGGGAGAGATGGTGCCTATAGTAGCAGTGGGGGGATAATAGCCTCTGGGAAGGGACTGGGGCTGTGGGATAGCAGGTATAGTAGGGAGAGATGGCGCCTATAGTAGCAGTGGGATAATAGCCTCTGGGAAGGGACTGGGGCTGTGGGATAGCAGGTATAGTAGGGAGAGATGGTGCCTATAGTAGCAGTGGGGGATAATAGCCTCTGGGAAGGGACTGGGGCTGTGGGATAGCAGGTATAGTAGGGAGAGATGGTGCCTATAGTAGCAGTGGGGGGATAATAGTCTCTGGGAAGGGACTGGGGCTGTGGGATAGCAGGTATAGTAGGGAGAGATGGTGCCTATAGTAGCAGTGGGGGGATAATAGCCTCTGGGAAGGGACTGGGACTGTGGGATAGCAGGTATAGTAGGGAGAGATGGTGCCTATAGTAGCAGTGGGGGGGATAATAGCCTCTGGGAAGGGACTGGGGCTGTGGGATAGCAGGTATAGTAGGGAGAGATGGTGCCTATAGTAGCAGTGGGGGGGATAATAGCCTCTGGGAAGGGACTGGGGCTGTGGGATAGCAGGTATAGTAGGGAGAGATGGTGCCTATAGTAGCAGTGGGGGGATAATAGCCTCTGGGAAGGGACTGGGGCTGTGGGATAGCAGGTATAGTAGGGAGAGATGGTGCCTATAGTTGCAGTGGGGGGATAATAGCTTCTGGGAAGGGACTGGGGCTGTGGGATAGCAGGTATAGTAGGGAGAGATGGTGCCTATAGTAGCAGTGGGATAATAGCCTCTGGGAAGGGACTGGGGCTGTGGGATAGCAGTTATGGGATCTGTTATCTAGAATGTTTAGGACCTGGGGTTTTCAGGATAAGTGATCTTTCCGTAATTTGGATCTCCATAACTTAAGTCTGCTAAAAATCATTTAACCATTAAATAAACCCAATAGGCTTGTTTTGCCTCCAATGAGGATTAATTAGATCTTAGTTGGGATCAAGTACAGGTACTGTTTTATTATTACAGGTATAGGACCCATTATCCAGAATGCTCGGGACCAAGGGTATTCCGGATAAGGGGTCTTTCCGTAATTTGGATCTCAATACCTTAAATCTACTAAAAAATCAATAAAACATTAATTAAACCCAATAGGATTGTTTTGCATCCAATAAGGATTAATTATATCTTAGTTGGAATCAATTACAAGGTTCTGTTTTATTTCTACATAGAAAAAGGAAATCCGTTTTAAAATGCTGAATTATTTGATTAAAATGGAGTCTATGGGAGACGGGCATTCCGTAATTCGGAGCTTTCTGGATAACGGGTTTCCGGATAAGGGGTCCGATACCTGTACAGAGAAAAGGGAATCATTTAACCATTAAATAAACCCAATAGGGCTGTTCTGCCCCCAATAAGGGGTAATTATATCTTAGTTGGGATCAAGTACAGGTACTGTCTTATTATTACAGAGAAAAAGGAAATATTTTAAAAAATTATTTGCTTGTAATGGAGTCTATGGGAGATGGCCTTTCCGTAATTCAGAACTTTCTGGATAATGGGTTTTCAGATAAGGGATCCCATACCTGTACTAAGTATGCAAACACTGGTAAAACACTTCTAAAATGATTTCCCTGCTCTAAACTTGTAGTTAGAACTCAAAGGCAAACTCCCATATGTTTTAGACGTTTCACATAAATACTGAGCACTACTAACACAAGGGATTCCAGGATCTCGGCTTTAAACTACCGAATACTTTTACATTTTACAAGTTCTGGGATTTCTCTCACGTGAGCGGATCGTCATGCAGATGGCATTTATGCAAAGGAAGATGTTTTATTACCATGGGAAAAATATTTCGAAAAGTAAAAAAAAAGGTAATAGGCTGGTTATGTAGCACCATCTACATCTAAACTGGTTACCTAGATACACTGATACACAGCAATCAAATTCAGAACTGGGGTCACTCAGGAGGAAATTCAAAAGAGACTTAAACATGTAAGGGTAAACAAAGGTCCAGGGCCGGATGGGATTCATCCCAGGGTGGTGAATTGCTAATGTGGTGCCGTTATTTAAAAGGGATCCCGCTCTCAGCCTGAAAACTATAGGCCTGTTAGTCTGACATCAGTAGTAGGAAAAATTTTGGAAGGGGTAATAAGGGATAGGGTACTTAAATACATTGCAGTTCACAATACAGGTATGGGACCTGTTATCTAGAATGCTTGGGGGCTTCTGCCCCCAATAAGGGGTAATTATATCTTAGTTGGGATCAAGTACAGCTACTGTTTTATTATTACAGAGAAAAGGGAATCATTTAACCATGAAATAAACCCAATAGGGCTGTTCTGCCCCCAATAAGGGGTAATTATATCTTAGTTGGGATCAAGTACAGGTACTGTTTTATTATTACAGAGAAAAGGGAATCATTTAACCATTAAATAAACCCAATAGGGCTGTTCTGCCCCCAATAAGGGGTAATTATATCTTAGTTGGGATCAAGTACAGGTACTGTTTTATTATTACAGAGAAAAAGGAAATCATTTTTTAAAATTAGAATTATTTGCTTATAATGGAGTCTATGGGAGACAGCCTTTCCGTAATTCGGAATTTTCTGGATAATGGGTTTCCGGATAAGGGGTCCCATACCTGTACTATAAGTTTTTGTCAGCATGTTTCTATGTGTAACTGATCTGCCAGACTAATTTAGTCGCCTTTTATGAGGAGGTGAGTAGGAACCTCGATGCTGGAATGGCAGTGGATGGGATCTACTTGGACTTTGCTAAAGCGTTTGATACTGTACCTCACAGAAGGTTAATGATCAAATTAAGGAATATTGGCCTAGAACATAATATTTGTAATTGGATAGAGAACTGGCTGAAGGATAGAGTACAAAGAGTGGTTGTAAATGGAACATTTTCTAATTGGACCAGTGTGGTTAGTGGAGTACTGCAGGGGTCAGTCCTTGGGCCTTTGCTTTTTAACTTGTTTATTAATGACCTGGAGGTGGACATAGACAGTATTGTTTCTATTTTTGCTGATGACACTAAATTGTGCAAAACTATAAGTTCCATGCAGGATGTGCCGCTTTGCAGAGCGATTTGACAAAATTGGGAAACTGGGCAGCAAACTGGGAAATGAGATTCAATGTTGATAAGTGCAAAGTTATGCACTTTGGTAGAAACAATTTAAATGCTGTTTATACACTAAATGGTAGTGAGTTGGGGATCCTTAATCCTTACGTTGTCTAATGCCAGGCAGTGTCATTCTGTGGCTACTAAAGCAAATAAAGTGCTGTCTTGTATAAAAAAGGGCATTGACTCAAGGGATGAATACTTAACCAGCAGATAGGTCATATCAGATTAAGATATCTTATTAAACTGGAATATATATATCAGTAAATATTGCCCTTTTACATCCTTTCCCTTGAGCCGCCATTTAGTGATGGGCTGTGTGCTCCCTCAGAGATCAGCTGACAGGAAGTGATGCAGCTCTAACTGTAACAGGAAGTAGTGTGGGAGCAAAAGGCAGAACTCTGCCCATTCATTGGCTGATGGGGCCTAGCATGTATGTGTGCCTTGGCTTGTTTGTGTGCACTGTGAATCCTATGATCCCAGGGGGCGGCCCTTAGTACTTAAAATGGCAGTTTCCTATTTAGGATTACCCAATGGCACATACTGCTAAAAAAGTATATTTATATGAAAATGGTTTATTTAGATGAAGCAGGGTTTTACATATGAGCTGTTTATGCAATATATTTTTATAAAGCCTGGCCTTCATACCACCCTTATCGGTCACTAATAGTTTTCATGCATTATTTTATGTTATCAGAACCGGAAACATTTCCAATCACACACAAAGGGCTTGATTCTCAACTAAGGTTGGACATAGGCGCAGCCCAGGGAGCCACAAAGCGCTGCCAACATGACTGCGGCGGGATATATAAATTGCTAGCCGGTGATGCTGCATTTCATGGCCTCCTGCAAAATGTAGTAACTGGCTGTAACCTAACAAGTTTAAAGGTAATACAAAACAGATGGTGTAATCCAGTTAGTGAGCAACATATGATCGCTTTGGTGGCCAACTCACACCGCCCGTCAGGCTTATGGCAAATGTATAACAACACAATCGCTGCATTGTTTCAAACCACTTAAGACCCTTGTTCTTCTATCATCTTGGCTGATGTAGATTTGGAGGGTTTGTGGGTGCTAAGCCAATGTATGGTTACCCGACTGATCAGCCCACGGGATAAATCATTAAATATTGCACTATATGTGTCTATATGGACCAAATAGTCTATATGGACCAAATAGTATATTTATGCTTATAGATTGTAAGCTCTACAGGGCAGGGACCTCCATCCTCTTGTGTTCAACTTGTCCAGGTGTTCAACTTATCCAAACTTAACACCTGGAAGTTAATGGGGTTATTGGACAATAAAACTGTTTCCAGGAAGCCATACTGTTTGCCTATAGTTTTTCAAGCGTGGCCACCTAAAGTGATAATAAGAGTAAACTGTATGGTATAAGTCGACTAGTAGTGATAGAACTAAATCTCCAACTATGGGGAATATCTACTAAACTGTCAAGGTCAATATGTCAGGCATGTTTTCATGGCGACCTTGCATTTTAACTTCAAGGGGAACCCCAGTTTCCAAACCAAATTTGATAAAGAGCCCCACACAACACAGAAACCCCTAATATCCCTATCCCTGTAATCTGTTCCTTCAAACAGTAGGAATAAATACCATTTTATATGCTGAAATCCAGCTGCAAAACAGTTCTTCTCTTTCTGCATCATTTGAAATCCTGGCAGGGGAGGAGGGACTAAAACACTGATGTTACACATTGTAACAACTTCTCCACAGCTTACAGACAGCATGCAGGAACTACATAACCCACAATGCATTGCACTGGGATGTTCCTTTCCTTTTTGGCATCACGTGTGCAGCAGGGAATTGTGGGATTGGGAGGAGGCAGGCTGAAGGCAGGCTGAGGGACAGGTGACTACTGTTACATTTATTTAAGTCACAAGTAGTCAGCCAATCAGCAGGGGAACAGGGGGCGGGGCTTAGGGAACAGGGGGCGGGGCTTAGGGAACTGTTCCAAACCAGATTATTACATTAAATAAACATCATGAAAAGGCTGCATATTTTTAATTGATGTATATTGCAAAGTTGCTTAAAACTATGTTTACTTTTTAAAAAGCCTCAGTTGTGTTTGGGTGTCATTTGTTTAAAAAAAAGGACACCATTATGAGTGTAATTTTGTGGTGTAAACACTTTGTGTAGTCACACCAGTGTATTTTTCCCACAGAGTTGTAATGGGGAAAATGCACCGGTGAGTAAGTGCCAAAAATCAATAATGTGGGGGATATTAGCATGGAGGATATGACGTTGATAATGAGACGCGAAAGTGCCTTCGGCCTCTTTATTATGGTGGTTCCCCAGCCTGGAGATGGCAAATCAATACAGAAGTATTTACTTGTGTGTTTAAGATGCTGCTGATGTGGAAATCTTCCATTTTTCCATTAAATTTGACATTTGACCCTTAAGTAAATATCCCCCCCGAGTGCTATAAAGGGGAAGCCCCAAGGGTCGGTTATCGGTGGATTCCTTTCCGCTAGTGATGGGCGAAATGTTTTGCCAGGCATGGATTCGCGGAAAAATTCACCGCGCGACAAAATAATAGCTGCTGGCGACAAAATAATAGCCGTGTGCGACAAAATAATAGCTGCTGGCGACAAAATAATAGCCGTGGGCGACAAAATAATAGCTGCGGGCGACGAAAGAATAGCCGCGCAAAGAAAGAATAGCCGCGGGCGACGAAAGAATAGCCACGGGTGACAAAATAATAGCCACAGGCGACGAAAGAATAGCCACGTGACAAAATAATAGCCGCGGGCGACGAAAGAATAGCCACATGGCGAAAGAATAGCCGTGGGCGACAAAAGAATAGCCGCGCGACAAAATAATAGCCGCGGGCGACGAAAGAATAGCCGCAGGCGACGAAAGAATAGCCGCGGGCGATGAAAGAATAGCCACGGGTGACAAAATAATAGCCGCGGGCGACGAAAGAATAGCCGTGCAAAGAAAGAACAGCCGCAGGCGATGAAAGAATAGCCACGGGCGACAAAAGAATAGCGTCAATTTTTTTTGACGCGAAACATTTTTGCCGTTCCGCGAATCTCTTGAAAGATTCACAAATTTTACGGCGAAGCTTAACGGGATAGGTTCGCTCATCACTACTTTCTGCTGTGTTTTTTTTTTTTCAATATTTTTGCTGAGTCTGGATTTCTTTTTTTTTTTTTTTTTTAATTATTTAATTTTTTTTTTATTCCAAAAACAAATAAATGGAGAGTTATAAAATGTTACAAAAGACATTCTTTGACAGTGAGATAGTTGGCAGCGCTCCCTTTACCCCGGCACGGCTCGCAGACACTGCCTTCTAATTACGGGACTGGATTTCTCCACTTGGGATAAAAAAAAAAAACGATGGAGCGGGTTTAGTAATGTAGGAAATGGGTGGAGCAGACCACAAAAGGCTAAACAGAATACAGATGGAATGAGCTATTTGTAAAGATGGGGTTGCTATTGAAACGGAGTACAGATGACTTGACCAAATCGGAGCCAAGCCAAACATTCACATTAAACATTACACTTGGACCGCGTTCAAGAACAGCCAAGAGTACATAAAGAGGGATATTGCATCAGGCATCCATTGTGGATAGAGGAAAGGATTTTACTTAAGACAGCTGTGACATCAAAGGGATTCGTTTCGAAATAAATTGTGGGCAAGAGTTCCCACTCCGGTAGAGTTTGTGAGAGTTCAGCCAAGGGAGTACAAAGAGAGCAGCTCACAAAACAGATCCTATCTAGTAATCAGCATTACAGTAACTCGGCTTGAGTATATATCGCATTTCTCACTCAATAAATGTAAATATGGATAGTAAACGTCCCTTTGCCCCCATGCATTCAGGGGAAGGAGTGACCGCTGAGACGGGGGATCATGTGATGAATCCCTGACTTCTGGTTGGATAGGAGATATCTTTGAAATCGCTCCGCGGGATGCAAAGAAAAAGGAATATTGAATTTCTTTGAGTTTGTGTGTTTCCTTAACATTATATTACAGGGAATGTAAAACTAAAAATAAAATGTTGTTTAATGTAATTATAAGCAGCTTTCCAATATACATTTATTATATTGTTTTGGTGGTTTTTAAGTTATTTGTTAATGAAATTTCTATTGGAAGCAGTCTGTGTCTGTCCATTTCTGCACTGATGGCTGTGCCTTGCAACCAGGGTTGGACTAGGCAGGAAAAAACCCGATGGGCCCCAGCCCTAGTGGGCCCCGGTGGCCCAGACCTGATGCTCGTTGCCGCGGCCCAGCCCTGGACGCCAGTGTCCCCCCCCGACGCGTTTCACTTATGTGCGCTCAGGGGATAACAGGGGGCCCCTGTGGAGGCTTAGGGGGCCGTGGCGGGGATGAAGAGCGGCGGGGGCACCTTGGGGGGTGCGGGGCCCCTGAGGCAGTAGCTCTATTGGGCCTGTACCCCCCAGTCCGACCCTGCTTGCAACAAGTGTGCAACACGGGTGTGATACTCAGCTGGCTTCCGCTACATTGTTTCAGATAAGATCCATAAGGGTAAAGGATGGAAATGGACAGACAGACAGAGCTTTCAGTAGCAATTATATTTACAATTAACTTTCAAAACACATTAAATCTGTATCAAGTATATACTGGGAAGTTGCTTAGAATAACAGCTTCTTTCATTAGGCAACATTTTGTTTTTGGGTAACAATACAATACAATAAAACGCCTTCATGCAGGTTGTGTTCCCTTGAATAAATGGCAATAAATAACAATATACCGCCATGTTTATTAAGGTCGCCCAATGCATTTACTTGCCCTCAGATGCATTTCATCTGCTCACAACGCCAGCACAATTTTTTTCTGTATTTTTATTTATACAGTAAGTGGAACTAAAGAGAACTCTGCCCATTCATTGGCTGATGGGGCCTAGCATGTATGTGTGCCTTGGCTTGTTTGTGTGCACTGTGACTCCTAAGATCCCAGGGGGCGGCCCTTAGTACTTAAAATGGCAGTTTCCTATTTAGGATTACCCAATGGCACATACTGCTAAAAAGTATATTTATATGAAAATGGTTTATTTAGATGGAGCAGGGTTTTACATATGAGCTGTTTATGCAATATATTTTTATAGCGACCTACATTGTTTGGGGATATAGTTTCCCTTTAAGCTGGGGCCACCTTCAGAACTGAACCTAAGACCGCAGAATTACAAGGTACCACTGCACCCCCATATCCCTATCAATGTGCACCATTCCCCCAGCATGACCACATTTTATGTAAAGGTTAATCACATATATTACATAAAAACAGCAAAATAAAACTAGCCAATTTAGGGAATAGGGTTCCCAGTTTGGCCGCGCCCAGGCCTGGATTTGTGGCGAGGCCACAAAAGCCCGGGCCTAGGGCGGCAGAAATTCAGGGGCGGCATGCCGCCCCGCCGCAACAAAATTTTGACATTTCGCTCCCATATGGAGCAATGGGGACTTCTCCCCACTGCTCTGTATGGGAGTTTAAATGCCCGCGCATGCGCGATTGCGTTGGTGTGGCACGGGGGAGGTGGGTTTGTTTGCGCATGCGTCAAAAAAAGGCAGGATTCGGCCCGAACTGAATCGGGGATTCGGTGCATCCCTACTAAGACCCCAGACATATAGTTGCACTAATACTGCACATCCCCTATTTATGGCCGCGTATGGATACATTCTGCCCAAATACCTCCTATTAAATACAGCAGAAGAAATATGAACTCCCAGAGGAAGGAACTGTTGGCCCTTTAATGCGACAATTCAGCTCATAAATTGATTCGGCTTTATCCGGATGCCTTTGTGCCCATGAATACATATCGCACTGATTGTTGCTTATTTATATTTATGAAGCTTCCCTCGGTTCATGTAAGGACTTCTCCCCCCCAGTTAAGTGAAACCACTTCCAGCGACAGTCTCCCGGCGCGTGAAAACACTTGTCATAATCAGTGGCAATTACGCCGGGGGAAGCGATGACTGCTCCTATCTGACAGTTGAGTGTCTGGGCCCTAACCCCTGGCACCCTGCAGCGCGCTGACATATTGGGCGCATTATGCTGTTTGGCACCTCTCTGATTATGGGCATTACTCAAGGTGATTGGAGGGAATACTGTGGGCCTGGATTTTCAATGTGACTGTTGAGTGGAGGATGCTGAAAGGTCCTCACTATGTTGGTTGGGAGCCCAAATCATTTCTTCATCCTGCATTTGGCCCTGGCACAACAGTTTAGTCCTATACCAATTGCACACATTGTAGCTACAGGGGCAATAAGGATCAAGCATTAACTTGTTGCATTGGTCTATCCAGAGGGAAACTCAACCACTGAATATTTTCCCCATTTATTTAAGGAGAAGGAAAGGTAAAAACTAAGTAAGCTTTATCAGAAAGGTCTATGTAAATACAGCCATAAGCACTCACAGAGTCCTCTGTCAAAAGATACAGGATTTGTTGTGTCTGTTTCCCTGTGCCAGAGACACACAGCTCTCTCCTCTCTCCCCTCTCCTGCTCCCCCCTCCCTCAAGAATGCTAAGAACTCACCCCCCCCCCTTAGGAATGTGGATCTGAGCCAATCAGCAGGAAGCTTCCTCATAGTCTTACAAACTGAGCATGTACACCAGTCTTGCTTTTGGTGCAGGAGTGAGGCATTATGGGAACTTTCTTTACAGAGCTCAGCATTTTTTCTTCCTGTTTGGCTTCTGATCATCTGAACGGGAGAAATATGGGGAGACTTAAGGGCACTATTGAGAGAACTGAAGGTATGCCTGCAGCTTGAGATTAACTCTTTATTAGCCTTTCCTTCTCCTTTAGCACTTTTCTGACAGTCAGGCAAATATTGTAACTGACACATTTTAAATAGGGGTGAATTTGCTTTTTCCTGACAGCGCTTTCACCCAATCAAAACCTGGGTTTTTGTGTTTCTTACCATGAGCACTGGTGTAGTTCAGTGTCTAACTGGGTCCCTTAGGGCCCCCCCCATATGGCATCTAGCCCCACTCTCACAGCAATTAAATGGAGACGACTCAATAGCGTTGATAATGGAGATTCTATAGGTGTGTGTTGGAAATATGGGCTGATTATTATTATTAATATTATTTATATAGTGCCATCAATTTACGCAGCACTTTACAGAATAGAGGGGTACAAAAGACAGAACAGGTAACATGTACATATAAACAATTCACAAAAATGGTTTGCAGTTACATTTGGATGAGGATCGGAGGCACTAGGGGGGGGGGGGCCCTGCTTGCAAGATCTTACATACTACAAGGGAGGGCTGAGACATAAGGTCAGGGCTGGTGTTAATTTATCCAGACTGGAGTCCACTAGGGCCTTGGTCCAACAGGAGATCCTGGTATCCCGGCAGGCCAATACAACCCTGATTCAATGTCTTAAGAGCCATCAACTGCATCTTCTTTGCAACTAAGTGTCCATAAAAGTGCCCTTGGAGATCACTAGCAAGCATCTAGGAGTTGTCCATTGGGTTTCAACAAAACTATTATTTTAAACAACCGAAATATTTTATAACATTACGGAGAAGACAAAACTGGTTTGTGATGTTACCATGGAAAAGCAGGGTGCAAAACACATGCACAATTGCCCTTTTGTTATTGCCCTTTGCGCTTCCGTACTAGATGAATTGCCGTAGGTCCCTGTGCTCAACTTGAATCGTGAAGACCCCTTTTCTCCCCATTAATACAGCACTGCCTGCATTCTTTCCCTTGGGGTCCCCTAATTTTGGAAGAGTGACTGTTATGTAACTGAGTATACGTATCTGTAATTTTGTTTTGAGTTAAGGGGCTCTGAATACATATTTGACAACTAGAGGGGCTTTATCTTAAGAACCCTAGGAGTTCAAAGAAGTAGCCAATGATTTTCAAGGAGCTGAGTGCTTAACGAACCAATAACCCCCTGTTCCTGAAGGTAAAGAAGATCATACACTTGGCATGTAAGTGTATTTAACACTTCTTATTCCTTTTGCTCTGCTTCTTCCATTAAGTTCATCCTCTGCAACAGAATTCAGTAGGCAGGGGTGAGCAAGGTCAGCCACAACAGTGCATAGTTGAGGGCTCACCCTGTCCGGACACAAGTGGATCAATCCATGGCTCAGTCTCTCTGACAGATGCACTTGTGCTAATGAGATAACCCTCTGTGCTCACATGGGGACATGTCTGAAACTGTGCGATGTAATGGAATCTGAAAACCAGCCTTGCTCTCCCCAGCGGTAATCAGTAGAGTGCCATGCCAGATACAGAATTGATGATCTTGCCCTGTGTATTAATGTCTTTACAAACCCCCTTCTAATGGAACATGACTTGGCTTTACTACTGCACATGTCCATTGTACATGGGGGAAATGGATATACATCACGGCTCTAGCATCTAAAACAAGATGTATGAATGGTGGCAGTTGAAACTCATAAAATGAATTGTCATAGATCAGCGTGTCTTAGAACTGAATCTGGGTCTACTAAAAATGTTTGAGCCAAGATGTGCTCACCACGAATTTCATGCAGCCAGTGATGATGGTTAACTCAGCATTCACAAAAACCAAGATGGGACCTACAGAGCACTCAGGGGGCCCCATACTTAATGGCTCATTCAAGGAATAGGGTATGTAATAGGCATAGAGTAAATTTTCAAACAGCCAACCCAGGGGCAGACTTTGGTACAGATTGAGCCAAGATTATCTGTAGGTGATATATATTGGGCTAACCTTCAAAGCTAAGATGTGTTCTTAGTTGTACTTAGCATAATATGGTTCACAGTCAACCAATGTCCTTGTTGGTTTCATCTGCAACTTTATTTACCAAAGTTAATGGCCCATTGGTAGCTATGGGTTACTGCACTAGGGTTGGTTTGCCCAATGTTGCCCAAGCAATGGATATGCATGCTGTGGTCCATAGCAAGGTTGTCCCATCAACAAAGTTGTTGGCTGTTGGGCTAATGGCTTTGCTGCCCCATTATTGTTGAATTGCTGAGTGAAAAAACACTGCTCCCATTCATCTCCTGATCCCAACCCACTCTCCCTCATATTGCAAGACAGTTGGGCAATTAAACCCAAAACTCCTGCCCTGCTCCACCTTGTATGTAAGACTAGTGATGACCGGATCTGTCCCGTTTCGCATCACCATAAAATTTGTGAAATGCCAAGAAAGTTCGCGGAACGCATTTGTTTTGTTGCCCGCATCTATTTTTTTTGTCACCCGCATCTATTTTTTTGTTGCTGCGGCAATTTTTTGTCGCCCGTGCTTTTTTTGATGCAACCGGGCCCTTTATTTTACCGACTGCCCCTTTATTTTACACCACATCCAATTGGGCCCAACCGTGCCCTTTTTTTACACGACCGTGCCCAATTTGACATGCAACAAAAAAAATTCTGCACGCCGATTTTTTCTGCAGCGAATTTTCAGGGAACTTTTGCGAAACAATTCGCCAATGGCGAAAAGCGGAAATTCACTGCGAATCCATGCCAGGAACTCATTATTCCCAGTTAGCTCACTCAGCGTTTGTAACAACATTAGGGCTGATTCACTAAAGTTAAATATTATCGCACACTTTTTTGTGTTAAAATAGACACGAAAATTAGCGCGTGATTCACTACGGTATTACCGTGTGCGTTAAGTCGCACATCGCATGCGTTAATTTGCACACAAACAAATGCGGTAATTTTAACGCATGCGTTAATTCGCGCCAAAATAACACTAACGCATGATTCACAAACACTTAGGGGCACATTTACTAACCCACGAACGGGCCGAATGTGTCCGATTGCGTTTTTTTTCATAATGATCGGTATTTTGCGATTTTTTCGGAAAATTGTTGCGCCTTTTTCGTTGCCATTCCGAATGTTGCGCAATATCTGGCGATTTTTTCGTAGCGTTAAAACTTGCGCGAAAAGTCGCGCCTTTTTCGTAGCCATCCCGAAAGTTGCGCAAAAAGTTGCGATTTTTGCGTAGCGTTAAAACTTGCGTGAAAAAAAATCGCCAGATTTTGCGCAACTTTCGGAATGGCTACGAAAAAGTTGCGTTTTTTCGCGCAAGTCGTAATGGCTACGAAAAACTTGCGTTTTTTCGCGCAAATCGTATTGCTAACGAAAAAGTCGCAACAATTTCCGAAAAGTCGTAAAGGCGCCGAAAAATCGAAAAAAATACGAAAAAGTCGCAAAATGTTCGTTTTCCAATCGGAATTTTTCCAATTCGGATTTGGATTCGTGGGTTAGTAAATGTGCCCCTAAGATGCGCTAAATATCGCATTAGTCTATGTGAAAATTAACACCTACTTGGGCTAGGCGGTAATTATAGAAAAGTACAGTTTATATTCTACCATTTATACACGGCGACTATTTATACGCGGGGCGTTGATTAGCGCATGTACCGCCCAATACCGCACGAAAATAGTCTTTGCGACTAAAACAACGCATGCAGTATCGCGCGTAAATTAACGCAAGTATGCTTTTAGTGAATCGTGCGTTGTTGCGAAAAATTAGACGTGCGCGTTTTAACGCACTTTAGTGAATCAACCCTATTGTGTTCACTAAATTATTTTTTTGACCCTTATTATTTTTACATGTATTTTCGGAGATGACAGACGACAATTCGGTGTTTTCTCCTGGGCTCCTAAATAAAGAAGTGCTAGTTGGGAGCAAGCAATATGGCAGATACTTGTTTGTTGAGTGCATAGGGCCACAGATAACCCTGTTGACAAGAATGCCCCAGCTGTCCTGTTGGTCCTGTTAGTGCGACTGTACCTTCCTACAGCAGGTGGAAATGATCCGCATTATCAGACCTGTCGTGGCCTCTCGTGGCCTCTCAGCTAAAAGCCCAAAACATCTGATACTTTTCCCTGGGGAGGTGAGTGGAAGAGTGAGCTTTTCATCCTATTAATTGTTACTACATTTTCTTCATTTGGGTTGGAAAGGTGTTTGTTTATAGAGGAGGCCCTAACAAGTCCTTCTTAGCCCAAGTGAGCTCTTCATCCTATTAAGTGTTACTACAGTTTCTTTTTTTGGGGCTTGGACGTTTGTTTGTATATAGAGGAGATCCTTACAAGTCCTTCTTAACCTTAAAAGTTCCATGGATCAATGAATATGGTTTAATTAATTTGTTATTAGATGAAGAAGGTAGTTATTGTTATGCTTAACTGCTTAACTGGCAAGGCATTAGTTCCCCTTTAATCTCTTTATTTGTTTGGGTTTAAAAAAATAATAATATTGCCCCAACCTGCAATTAAGAAGATCCCTCGCTGAACCCAGGATTTTCTGCTCATCCGATAATATTCCAATAGGCAGAGGAGATAACGCCTGTCTCCTAATTAACCCCACTTAGAAAACCAGGCCTTCTCTAGAGGATTTAATTGCAATTTGTACAAACCTTATGGCCGGCGGCTAATTGCATTCTAAGCCGTGCCTCTCCACTGAACCGCAGATTACTTAGTATTTAGCATGTAATGATTTGGAAGTCATAATTATCAGACTATTTGTATTCAGACATAGAATTTGCTTTGTGCATTATTTATTAGGTAAAAGTTCTTAAAATGCATTTGCATGTCTGCGGGTCCAGATGATCGTGGCCTCTATTTGCAAAGCTGAATGTGACCTATGGAACTATACTGGCCAGAAACAGGGGACGTATAACCAGGGCTCTTGATGTATATTTAATTTGATATTTGTGTGTTGGAAGCAACCTGAAATACCTCCGAAACAGGAGGCACCCACCAGGACTTGTTAAAGGGCCTCTGAAGGTGTAGAGACATGGGTAAGGGGGGTTCTGATAAACCATTTAAACCTATAAAGTGGCTGAAAACCTATTGTAAAGAACAATGAGGTATTGGGGAGCTCAAGATTGAGTTGGTAAGGCCTGCCAAGGTATAAAGAAGGCTGGTGGTAGGGAGCCATGGAAAGGGACCCACCCAAGGAAAGAGGCACAATACCCAACTATGGGGTTTCCCCAGGAAAGAATGGACCTCAGCTACAAAACCAATGTTTTATAAGTTGCTATTGAAGTAGCTGGACTAAAGGTGGCCATACATGTTAAGATCCGCTCGCTTGGCGAGGTCGCCAAGAGAGCAGATCTTCTCCTGATATCCCCCACCTACGGGTGGGCGATATTGGGAGGATCCAGGATAACGATCGAGTTATAACGACGGGTATAGGCAAAGTCGGTTCGGGGCCCAATTTCAGGCCAGATATCGGTCGGGCAGGCCCATCAGTAGTGCCCATACACGGGCTGATTAGCTGCCGAATCAGTCTAAGGGACCCATATCGGCAGCTAGAATCGGCCCGTGTATGGGGGCACCTTAAGTGATAGCCTGTTCTAACCAGACATTCCCATGAAAGGACTATTAGTAATTTTATAATAGACAGAGAATCAGGGCAAGTACATAAGATAAACTTCTTGATTAATGGCTAGTGATGATGACTATGAAGATTTTCATTCATCCAGGTCATGGTATATCTAGTATAAATAAATCTAAAGCAACTGGACTTGTTAAGTAATTATTGAAGACTTTCACTACTCATCCGAGCAGCTTCTTCAGTTCAACTGACTGGTATGGGAAGTCCTCAGCATATAAACTCTTCCACTAATCCAATCACAATGGCACTTTGTAACTCAGAGAGGTGACATCTGAAACTCACAGTGATGGAGCTAGTGATGATGTTTGTATTAAAGGTTATTTACTATTATAAAACTTTTACCATTATCTGTAGATTATTGTTCTTTATTTTCCTACTGGGTCTGCCTGTTCACCTGGATCACATAGGTCTTGGTACCCAGACACTTCTTGTAACAATCTGTATGAGAAGGTCAGTGTGGGACTGGCCAGGATACCAGGAATACTCCCGGGGGGCCCAGGTGTCAGTGGACCCTCCTGCTCACCCAGTCATATTCCTTGTATGCCTCCACCATGGTCATTTCTATATGAGAACAAAGAATATGAATAGAAGAAACAATAAATAATAATATATATGGGGAAGTGATTAAGAGAATAAATAATACGACTGAAGAGAGAAGGAAAAATTATTTGGAGACTGGGCCCACAGTATAAGTTTTTCTGGTGGGCCCCTGGCACCCCAGTCTGACACTAAAGGGGGTGATTGATATTTTAACAGTACTCAGTGGGACAATGAAATACCCCTATCTAATGTAAAAAAAAAAACAATTATCTTCCTGAGCATTTGAGCATGGATACCCCTAGAAAGAGCTCTTCTCCCTCTGTAGTCCAGTAACTTCAACTTGCACCACTGACCAGAAGGTGGCCTATGTAATCTGTGCCACATAACTCACCATATGAATATTGTCTTCAACTGGTCTAGCATAACTGGCAGCCATGTTGGTGGTTTTTTATAGATCAGTTCTGGTTTTCAGTTTAAGCCCAGCTGTGGATCTCACTGTACGTTACAATGGCAGGCAGAGAGCCAGGGGATACAGTTGGGAATAGGGTATACTTGCTTACCCATCAGTCATCCATTCTGCCTTGCAACGGGATTTCCAAAATCAGAAAAGGATTAATGGTGCACTAAATAACCATGGGACCCTTCACACATGCCCTGATAAAGGCATCCATTACTTCTCTGATATCATGAAGGTGGTAGGCACCTTCTAAAACAGAAGGTGCCTACTGGTCTATTCACCTCTCCCTCTATATATACTGTATATATATATATATGTATCAGTCTATTGCTAATGGAGCTTCTTTGTTCCTCAGCAGCAGTTTCTTCTTGGAATTATAAACACTAAAATGACTTTCCAGCAGAAAACGACAGTTGTGGTTGTTAACCCTAGTAAAGAGGGTTATTACTACTGCTATTTTTAGTATTATTTTATTATTATTGGCCTCATATGGGTGTGGAAGACATATGTGCGCCTCGTGGGACCTGCAAAGAGGCTTTTATAATTAATCATTAATGGATAATGATTTCTAGTGAAGTTTTCAATAACACCAATGATCACACCATTCTCCCCTGTCTACACAACTTGAATTTAGAGTCCCCCAAGGATCATTAGATGTGTTTTTGTACATAGAGACAAATGGACAGTTCCCTAATTTGTCAATTCTGCATTGATTTTCAATGGCATCCAAAAACAGCATAGCAAAGCATTACCTCACTTGTGTTGTTTCATTTCCATCTATACATCTTAGCTACTGATGTGTTGTCATTGTGGCCGTCATTATGTCCATTTTAACAGACAGTTTCTGAAAGATCTCATCAGTGGAGTTCCATTTGGACATCACTTGCTGGGTGAAGGTGGCCATACACAGGCAGATTTAAGATCTGATTCCTATTGTTTATCTGCCCATGTATTTGGACCCCTGACTGGCCTACCCTAACAATATCTGGCCTAAAATTGGCCAAATGTCATCAGGTTTGATATTGGTCAGGTTTGATTTTCCCGTCAGGTCACATTGACTTATTGATGCTGTCCTCGCTCCAACATGTCCTATTCCTGTTGCCTTAATTTGATTGTTTGGAAATTGGGGATTACTCTGATATCTCCCACCTTAGGCGGGCATATCCGTGGAAAGATCCATTTGTTTGGGAACCTGTCCAGAGGGCGGACCTTATAGTGCATGCCCACCGTGACTCAGGCAGGTTTATGGCATGACAATATCTTGCAGTCCGTGTTGATCGCCTGAATAAAGAATAAAAACCATGATTTGGTTTAGGGTGAGAACCTATGAAGTTGCAAACCACTCCGAAAAGGCTTTCCACTGGCAACAATAGGAATTGTCGTTGGAAAGCCTCACTTCACTCCTGCAGGCAATTTTGCGCTACTTTGGTTTACAAAGTGATGTGAAGGACCTTTTTGGAGCATTTGGAAACAGATATTTATTGTGGGTGAATGAACTACTCTGTGGGTCCTTACTCTTAGGGCTCTGGCACACGGGGAGATTAGTCGCCCGTGACAAGGGGGATTTGTCGTGGGCGACTAATCTCCCCGAACTACCATCCCACCGGCGAACATGTAAGTCGTCGGTGGGATGGTACATGCTGCGCAGGCAATTTTGGGAAATTGCCGAAATTGCGCCACCGCGTGTGCCATCCCACTGGCGACTTACATGTTCACTGGTGGGATGGCAACTGATGGCAACTCGGGGAGATTAGTCGCCCGTGAACAGGGAGATTTGTCGCGGGCGACTAATCTCCCCGTGTGCCAGAGCCCTTATAGATGGAATGTTACCTCTAGATATTCATCTCTTAAAAAGGTGTTTATTTTGTCAGGTTACCAGACGAACAGAAGATTGCCCAAACTGGACCTCCTCACTTTTGGCTCTTGGACGAACTACAGAGATTAGATTTAGGAAAAATCCAACATTTGACTGTGGTTTTCAGGCCCTGATCGAGTTCTAATCAGATATCAGTCAGAAGAAGAATAATTGGTTCCCAATGGAGCTCATGCCATTGATTTGGCCAGCCAAGGGTGGAAGAGCAAGACGTTCCTGATTCCTGTGGCATATATTTTTTCAAAACCTCAAATGTCTGGTATTTATTAAGGGCAACAAACCCAAAAATTTGAATGTAAAACTTTGCCATCTAAAAGCTTGCGAGTTTATATAGAAGTCAATGGGAGCTATCCTTGGCAAAGTCAAGCCATATTTTCAATATCAAAAAGTCTTTTTTGAGTTTGTAAACTCACAAATTGAATATATTCAGGTTTTTTTATTCAAACAAGTTTTCATTATTAATAAATAAGCAAGCATTCGAAATGTGAGTTTATTCGAATTATGAAAACAATTTCAAACTCATTTAAGTTGCATAAAACCCAGTGTAAAGCCAAACAGAGCCTTCTATAGGCTGCCAGTTCACATAGGGGCTACCCAATAGCCAATTACAGCTTTTATTTGCACCAAGAACTTTTTCCATACTTGTGTTGCTCCCCAACATTTTTTCCATTTGAATGTGGCTAACTGGTATAAAAGGTTGGGGATCCCTGCCATAGACAGTCACTATTTATTGGGCTGGGGGGGCTGTTTGTGCCTCTGGGTACTGGGAATGCCAGGGGGGCTGTAAGGTGCCACAGACAGTCACTATTTATTGGGCTGGGGGGGCTGTTTGTGCCTCTGGGTACTGGGAATGCCAGGGGGGCTGTAAGGTGCCACAGACAGTCACTATTTATTGGGCTGGGGGGGCTGTTTGTGCCTCTGGGTACTGGGAATGCCAGGGGGGATGTAAGGTACCATAGACAGTCACTATTTATTGGGCTGGGGGGCTGTTTGTGCCTCTGGGTACTGGGAATGCCAGGGGGGCTCTAAGGTACCATAGACAGTCACTATTTATTGGGCTGGGGGGCTGTTTGTGCCTCTGGGTACTGGGAATGCCAGGGGGGCTGTAAGGTGCCACAGACAGTCACTATTTATTGGGCTGGGGGGGGCTGTTTGTGCCTCTGGGTACTGGGAATGCCAGGGGGGCTGTAAGGTGCCACAGACAGTCACTATTTATTGGGCTGGAGGGGCTGTTTGTGCCTCTGTGTACTGGGAATGCCAGAGGGGCTGCTGTAAGGTGCCATAGACAGTCACTATTTATTGGGCTGGGGGGGCTGTTTGTGCCTCTGGGTACTGGGAATGCCAGGGGGGCTGTAAGGTGCCACAGACAGTCACTATTTATTGGGCCTATGGGGGCTGTTTGGGTCTCTGTGTACTTGGAACACCAGGGCTGATTTTGACTCCCATTCAAGACCTGCAGTCTATTGTGCGCACGTGTGGCTACTGATGCATGGGAACCCTGGCAGGGTCGGACTGGGCCGCCGGGTCACCGGGAAAAAAAACCCAACCCTTGCCGGCGCTCCCCCGGCCAACTGTTCCACCCCTGACGCATTAAACTTCTACGTGCTCAGGGGAGGATGTTAGATGGGGGACCCTGCAGGGGTTAGGGAGGCTCAGCAGGGGGGTAAGGAAGGCTTAGCAGGGGCCCCAGCGGGTAGGGGTTGTGGGACGCAGCTGGTGGGGACACCTACAGGGCCCCTGGGACGTCAGCCCCAGTGGTCCCAGCACCCCCCAGGCCGACCCTGAACCCTGGAGCTGCGGCCACCCTTACTGCAGAAGAATTTATTTCCACACTGTACTTGTCTTCAGAAATGATTCCTCTGTTATGCAGGTTCAACCCTCCCATGACCTCTTTAAAAACTTGGACTTGATTTCTACCAGAGGAAGCATTCTAAAATGTATGAGTGCAAGGTGCTGTGTGCAAAATGCAGAGTTTTACCCATAATGCCAACATAATTGCTGAAAACATGACCACAATAGGGGAGAAACTTGCAATGTCAAGTCAAGGTTGGCCAACAATAAAGAGGGACGTTCTGCTGTAAAGACATTTGTGACCAATGTTTCTTATTATGAGCCAATGGTACAGATCATATAATCTACAAACTATAACTATAATAGTCTATATGGCAGGTAGGAGGAGGAAAAACATGAAATCTGTTGCTTTTCTCATTCAGCAACACAGACATCATTAACACATTGTTCAGCCTCTTTCACACTTATGTTCCAATTACCGAGATCCCCCGGGAATGTTAGTAGGTGAAGAAAGTCCTTGTGTGATCAAGCTTCCACAATGACCTCTTTTTAGAAGTAGACAGAAGGTCCTCTCGGAAGCCCCATGGAAGTTCAGGACTTTCACAGCAGCTGTATCCTTCATCCTGTCAGCTGTCCGGGACATATTTACTTCAACTGTCAAACTGCTCCCGAGCGGGGCCGGCCCTGGGCATTACTCGGCCGCTGCTAACAGCAAGCCAATGTCTCCGGCTGATTTCTCTGAGCAACTGCTCCCGGGCTCCAAGGGCCGATAATATTTCTGCATGTTAATCATCACTGTGCCGGGAAGAAAATGTGCCACAAGCGGAATCTGAAGAGAGAAGTTGTTAAATGGGTATTTGGGCTGTAAGCTCCTTTTAAAATGGTGTCATTTGAAAGTCACCCCCATGCTTTTATAGTATATACAGGTATGGGACCTGTTATCCAGAATGCTCGGGACCTGGGGTTTTCTGAGGATTGTTCTGCCCCCAATAAGGGGTAATTATATCTTAGTTGGGATCAAGTACAGGTACTGTTTTATTATTACAGAGAAAAGGGGAATCATTTAACCATGAAATAAACCCAATAGGGCTGTTCTGCCCCCAATAAGGGGTAATTATATCTTAGTTGGGATCAAGTACAGGTACTGTTTTATTATTACAGAGAAAAGGGAATCATTTAACCATTAAATAAACCCAATAGGGCTGTTCTGCCCCCAATAAGGGGTAATTATATCTTAGTTGGGATCAAGTACAGGTACTGTTTTATTATTACAGAGAAAAGGGAATCATTTAACCATTAAATAAACCCAATAGGGCTGTTCTGCCCCCAATAAGGGGTAATTATATCTTAGTTGGGATCAAGTACAGGTACTGTTTTATTATTACAGAGAAAAGGGAATCATTTAACCATGAAATAAACCCAATAGGGCTGTTCTGCCCCCAATAAGGGGTAATTATATCTTAGTTGGGATCAAGTACAGGTACTGTTTTATTATTACAGAGAAAAGGGAATCATTTAAACATTAAATAAACCCAATAGGACTGTTCTGCCCCCAATAAGGGGTAATTATATCTTAGTTGGGATCAAGTACAGGTACTGTTTTATTATTACAGAGAAAAGGGAATCATTTCACCATGAAATAAACCCAATAGGGCTGTTCTGCCCCAATAAGGGGTAATTATATCTTAGTTGGGATCAAGTACAGGTACTGTTTTATTATTACAGAGAAAAGGGGAATCATTTAACCATGAAATAAACCCAATAGGGCTGTTCTGCCCCCAATAAGGGGTAATTATATCTTAGTTGGGATCAAGTACAGGTACTGTTTTATTATTACAGAGAAAAGGGAATCATTTAACCATTAAATAAACCCAATAGGGCTGTTCTGCCCCCAATAAGGGGTAATTATATCTTAGTTGGGATCAAGTACAGGTACTGTTTTATTATTACAGAGAAAAGGGAATCATTTAACCATGAAATAAACCCAATAGGGCTGTTCTGCCCCCAATAAGGGGTAATTATATCTTAGTTGGGATCAAGTACAGGTACTGTTTTATTATTACAGAGAAAAGGGAATCATTTAAACATTAAATAAACCCAATAGGACTGTTCTGCCCCCAATAAGGGGTAATTATATCTTAGTTGGGATCAAGTACAGGTACTGTTTTATTATTACAGAGAAAAGGGAATCATTTCACCATGAAATAAACCCAATAGGGCTGTTCTGCCCCAATAAGGGGTAATTATATCTTAGTTGGGATCAAGTACAGGTACTGTTTTATTATTACAGAGATAAAGAAAATGTTTTTGAATTATTTAATACAAATGGACTCTATAGGAGATGACCTTCTGGTAATTTGGAGCTTTCTGGATAATGGGTTTCTGGATAACAGATCCTACACTTGTATGTTTATATGGATGATAGAAATCCCTGCGCACTGGAGGTTTCATAGCAGTGGTCCCCAATCTTTTGGTTTTAAGTAAAACATATTTTCCCAAGGACCAGGGGGATGGCGCAAGAAGTGCATAGTATATAATTTAATTATTACATTTTATATTACTATATATTATTATTATTACTTTATAAAATATAATATAGCACACCATAATACAAAATCAGTTGGCGACCAGAGCTTGTTTCTCAGCAACCAGATGTGCCCAGTCCTCTTGCTCTTCCTACTTAAGTGGTAACATCCCCTTCCATTTAGTATAGAGCAGTGCTGTCCAACTGGCGGCCCGCGGGCCAACTGGCGACCCCCCTCTGTGTGGCCCCCCACCTGTCTGGCTGCTTTGATGACTTACCTTTGAGTAAGCATTAAATGGTATCAGTACTGTGATTAACTGGCTCCCTGCATGGTTCTCACCTCAGATTCAGGCTGTAATTAGGCTGTATTGTTTAAATAAGTAATCCCCTGTGTTGTTCACACCTTTTAATCTCTGCATTGTTCACCCCCTGCAGTGTTCACACCTCAGGCTCAGGCTGTAATCACCCACATTGTTCCCCTGTTCACACCTCAGGAGCAGTAGAAACCCACAAATAATCCCTGCATACTACAAAAAGAACATATACTGAGGTGGTACTGCAATTAAAAAGTTTTTTAATATATCGTTATTGTGCAGACTGTAGGAGCAGTGCCAGCATTGTGTCACTGTAGGCTGCCTGTGTGTGCCATACACACAGGCATCATAGGGCAAGCAGAGTATGGCACACACAGGCAGGGTAGGGAAGGCAGAGTATGGCACACACAGGCAGGGTAGGGAAGGCAGAGTATGGCACACACAGGCAGAGTAGGGCAGGCAGAGTATAGCACACACAGGCAGGGTAGGGTAGGCAGAGTATGGCACACAGGCAGGGTAGGGCAGGCAGAGTATGGCACACACAGGCCAAGTTTGGCACAAACCAGCCAAGAATGGCACACACAGTGAAAGTATGGCACACGCAGGCAGGGTAGGGAAGGCAGAGTATGGCACACACAGGCAGGGTAGGGAAGGCAGAGTATGGCACACACAGGCAGGGTAGGGCAGGCAGAGTATGGCACACACAGGCAGGGTAGGGTAGGCAGAGTATGGCACACAGGCAGGGTAGGGCAGGCAGAGTATGGCACACACAGGCAGGGTAAGGAAGTCAGGGTATGGCACACACAAAGGCAGGGTAGGGTAGGCAGAGTATGGCACACAGGCAGGGTAGGGCAGGCAGAGTATGGCACACACAGGCAGGGTAGGGCAGGCAGAGTATGGCAGGTTTTTGCTGTACTACAACCATTAATATGGGTATGGTCATGTGATAACATGGGTGTGGTTTCAAGTGGGTGCGGTTTCAAAAAGGGGAGTGGTCAAAACTGGCACCCATTATCGGCCCTCCACCACGTAGGTCGGAAAAATTCCGGCCCTCGGTACAACAGAAGTTGGACAGCACTGGTATAGAGCATTAAGTATTTTGGTCCTTGCCTCGGTCAGTAGAAAGCTTCCTGGGCATCAGATAGCTGTTGTCATGGCCATGTAACACATGTGGGAGCTGGGATCACAGGTAATTGGGACCAGAGGTGGCCTTGTTCAGTATAGCCCACGCTCAGGCACCGGTCCGTGGTTGGGGACCCCTGAGTTAATACATGTAAAAATGATTTGTTTGCCCCTTACTAGAACATTTATATTCAGGGTACCCTTCATTCCTCTTTTGACTTGTGGTCCTTCTACTTACCCATCAGCTTCTGGAATCCTGTCTTAAGGTCGTCATACATTGGCCAAAAAAAGCTGCCAACTCGCCCTCTCCAGACCCAGGTGGCAGCTAATTGGCACACATATAGGGGTCACCTTTTGACTTAACCAAAAATGACACAGATATCTACCAGGTAGCTTAGGAAATCCCATGCAGTGAGGACCACATTGGCACGTTGACTTGATCCTCTCCTGATGGGTCTCCCTACGTGCCAGTGATTCATTGTAGGCTCTGGGGCTAGAATGGGGGGCCAAACCAGGCAATTTGGGAGACACTGGGTTCTGCAAAGATCTATGGAAGCTTTATGTGCAACACAGGGTACAAAGTGCAGATAATACTGGATTGCACCTATTTTTTCTCTTCGTACCCTGCACATAGTAAATAAACCCTGTTCTATTGTACTCATTTATTTATAGAGCAATTGTTTGCAGTCCTTTTTAAGGCACAGGAGTACAGTTAATATTAATTTAACATTGAAGTTGGGAATTTCAATTGCATTCCCTGCCCCTAATAGCTTACAATCTATAACACATAGGACTAGTTGGTCACTGGGATAGGAGGCACGTGGGGCAGTAAGTGGCTAGAGTGTGTCATCTCCAATTTAAAAATAAAAAATGTGGACAGAAATAATGGGGATAGGGCTCCCTAACAAGGTGCTGAAAGGATACAAAAATGGGGCGGATGATGGATGAGAGGGAATTCCAGGGAAACCAATTCAGTTTGGGTCAGTACAGATTTTGCCCGATTACTATACAAATAGTTTCCAGGTTCACGTGCCAGTTCTATTAGATGACGTGCTCATTAAGACAAGTGCAGAATATCCGGCGTTTCCACGTGTTTGGGAATGGGACCACTTGCACTATTAAATCAGCAGCCAGATGGACCTCGGCATCTCCGCATTAGCATCCCCTTGGGGTACAACTGCAACATGTTCTCATAAATGCTTTTTTAAGTGTTTAAATGTAAAGGTTCATATGGATAATGCAAAGTGATGCAGCTCCATATAGAAACCCTAGGAGAGGCCTAAAGGTTACGTCTCACTATAATAGCAACTGGGAATTGTAATGGCCGATCTATTATGAATGATGGTGAATGTCAAGGGATACGGCAAGTAGCGAGGACAATTAGTGCATCAAGATCTAACAGCTCTGCAACAAACAGCAAGGGACCAGCGGCAGGATCATTACTGTGCTTGGACCTGTTAACAAGACAATTGATGTATAACTTTATAAATCCAGGGAATTAAGCTGTAAGTTTCCCAAAAGCAGAGAGCTTCTCAGTGACTTCTAATATCCTTATCATTTACAGTAGGGGGTACATTATCCCTTATATTACATGAGTGATACTCAGAGTTCCCTGTATAACTCAGCCTGCAGCCTTGTGCCTTTATATGGGCACAGAACCCCTCAGTGACTGCTAATATCCTTATCATTTACAGTAGGGGGTACATTATCCCTTATAATACATGAGTGATACTCAGAGCTCCCTGTATAACTCAGCCTGCAGCCTTGTGCCTTTATATGGGCACAGAACCCCTCAGTGACTGCTAATATCCTTATCATTTACAGTAGGGGGTACATTATCCCTTATAATACATGAGTGATACTCAGAGTTCCCTGTATAACTCAGCCTGCAGCCTTGTGCCTTTATATGGGCACAGAACCCCTCAGTGACTGCTAATATCCTTATCATTTACAGTAGGGGGTACATTATCCCTTATAATACATGAGTGATACTCAGAGCTCCCTGTATAACTCAGCCTGCAGCCTTGTGCCTTTATATGGGCACAGAACCCCTCAGTGACTGCTAATATCCTTATCATTTACAGTAGGGGGTACATTATCCCTTATAATACATGAGTGATACTCAGAGTTCCCTGTATAACTCAGCCTGCAGCCTTGTGCCTTTATATGGGCACAGAACCCCTCAGTGACTGCTAATATCCTTATCATTTACAGTAGGGGGTACATTATCCCTTATAATACATGAGTGATACTCAGAGTTCCCTGTATAACTCAGCCTGCAGCCTTGTGCCTTTATATGGGCACAGAACCCCTCAGTGACTGCTAATATCCTTATCATTTACAGTAGGGGGTACATTATCCCTTATAATACATGAGTGATACTCAGAGTTCCCTGTATAACTCAGCCTGCAGCCTTGTGCCTTTATATGGGCACAGAACCCCTCAGTGACTGCTAATATCCTTATCATTTACAGTAGGGGGTACATTATCCCTTATAATACATGAGTGATACTCAGAGTTCCCTGTATAACTCAGCCTGTGCATGTCCTTCAGTCATAATAAGTTATCCCTTCAGCTTTTCCAGCTCACTAGCAATTACAACAGCTGAAAACACATAATTATGCTCATCTACGAGGGGCACATTGCTAGGGGTAGATAGATAGGGGTAGGTAGGTATGCCCCGCCGTGGTGTTGCTAGTGTGGAGGCTTAGAGGGTATTGGCTGAAATACTAAGGTAATATAAAATGGAAATGTCTAAGATGATATTCAGAAATATGGGGGCAAAATCTATTTTTTCTAGTTCAGGTGTATGGGGGTAAAATCTGTTTTATTATCTTTTCCAAATTTGCCTGGATGCCTTTCTGCTGCTGGTTACCTGCTCTCTAATTCCAGCTCTATAATGGCCGATTGCCCTGAATCACTATGGCCCACCCTGCACTTCTGGACAATCAGTGGCCCAACAGCTGTTAAGAAATTTTAAGAAGACACCTGGATCCGCTGATTAGAATACATTCAACAGCTTTTACCAACCCATTCTGGTCAACTGGGTGTTAGAGCACAACACTGAACACTAACACCCATCCAATCCTTAAGCTGGCCATACAAGCACCAATAATATTGTACGAAACCAATGGTTGCATGCATGGGCGTCCACAGAAGGGGGCAAGAGGGGGCACTTGCCCCCCCCTGGAAAAGTAGCAAAAAAAACAAAAACCTTACTCCGTTTCTGCACTTTCCCCTCAAGCCCGTTTTTGCTGTGCTCCGATTGGATCTTTCTTCTTGTGGATTCACCAATCAGAGCACAGCTTCCTTGACAGACAGTAAAATTGACCAATCAGAGCACAGATGCACACAGGGATCGGGAGATTTTGCAAACTGGAAACAGAAATAAAGACTGAAAAGAACAATCTGCAGCTGTAACTTTACCTAAGAACCAACTCTCAACTTTTGCTGCAGTTTTCATCCCACAGGCACTATACAGTTCTAAAGAATCACTAGCTGACATTAAATTGTTTAATTTATAATCTATCCCCTACCCTAACACATGGAGGGTAAGTTAACTCTTTCCCTCTGAAAAAGCTCATTGTGTGTTTATATATGTGTTGTTGTTTTTTGCACTTACTATTTTTTTTTTTTTTTGTCATTGTTTTGTTCATTTATAGTAAGTTACAGTGGGGCCAATGCTGTGTATCAGTGCCAGTGTTATAGTGCCAGGGCCTGAATATCTGCCATCTGTACCCACTGCTTCTCACTGTATATAATGTGCTGGGTTTGTAAATACGGACTGCGTCTCGCTGTATATAATGGGGAGTCAGTACCCACTGCCTTTCTTGCTATAAAACTAACATAAACACATCTAAAGGGGTGGTTCACTTTTAAGTTAACCTTTAGTATGTTATAAAATGGCCTATTCCTAGCAACTTTGCAATTGGTCTTCCTAATTAATTTTTTTGAATAATTTGCCTTTCTCTTCTGCCTCTATACAGATTTCAAATGGGGGCCAAAAAATATTGCTCTGCGAGGCTACAATTTTATTATTATTATAATTTTGTATTACTTATTTTTCCAAGTAGGCCCCTTAACTATTCATATTCCCATCTCTTGTTTAAATCACTACCTGGTTGCTAGGTTAAATAAGACCCTAGCAACCAGATAGCTGCTGAAATACCAAATGGAGAGCTGCTGAACAAAAAGCTAAATAACTGAAAAACCATTAAAAATAAAAGTGAATTAGAATGCGAACTACCCCTTTAAGCTAACTGATCCCAAACACAAATGTTTGCAGATCCCCTAACAGAAGTGCGCGTATGAATACTTTTACTACTAATACTAAACATTTTAGGGTAAAAAAAAAAAGCACCCCCACCCGCACTTTTGTACAGTATCCCTGGGAGTCAGTGGGAACGGCAAGAGGTAGTTGGGAGGTTAACTTTTTACGTCAGCAGTGAATCCACTAAGTGTCACATTAGCTGTAGGTCAGTCTGTGTATGGGCCATATTTAGCCTCCCCTAGTATCATCCTGCAAAAAAAAAAAAAATATATATATATTTATCTGTTGCAGGATGATGCTAGCTTACTTGCCCCCCCTTGGAAAATTTTCTGCGGACGCCCATGGTTGCATGAAAGATCGAAATTGTTACGTGTGTGGCCACCTTAACTCCTCCATGCAAATCCCATACGGAAAGAGAAGATTCAGACAATGTTAAGTCAGAAATGGAGAATATTTCCATTACCCAGTAATTAAGGTATCAACAATTTGTCCCACACACTTCTACTCACCCCCCCCCCCCACTCATGTCCAATTCACTTGAATGGGAAATGTCTAAATCACTTTTATACTCACATGACCACTGGCATTCTGGACCCACTAAAACGTGTTCTTTTGGCCTCCTAGCCTGTGCTACTAGCACCTTTGTACTATACAACTCGAATCCTCCCTCTTACCTCAGTCATGGGGCCCCATGACCTGTTTGACACTTTTTGGGTTAAGTTCTACAAACATATCCCTCCTCCACACTAAGAAGTCCCAGCTGGAGCTTAACCCCTACCTGGCCCTACAACTACAGGTCTTACAGGACTTGCCAGCACCATAGTAACACCACTTGTCCTACAAGTCCTCTCTTTTTTTACCTGTTGGAGCCCACCCACTAGAGAATACTACTCTGGAGTTTCCAAGTTGTTTCCATTCAAGCAAATGGGGGCTGTAGGAGGTGGCTCATGTTGCTTTTCAATTGGCTAAAATTCTAAAGGGCCAATAAGAGCCACAAGGTCCATTATGCTTACTGGTAAGGGATGGAGACGCTTAAGGCACTCCAAATAAAATAATTAGCCTTGTATCTTATTTATCACATTACAAATATACTTCCTCCACCAACGGGGGTAGAAGGGGTCTAATATAACCCACCCCATTACCAGTCTCTACATGGGTAATTATTATTGGCCATTATTATTACACAGGTACAGCAAACTGTGAGTATTAGATTTGACTAAAACATCATAACACAAAGCAGTAGAGTTTACAGAGGATCTGGCTTGGACTCTTTGTGCCGGGACGCCATGGCAGAGAGCACAGTAACACGGCGCGCCTCTTTATCTCCGCAGCCTCTTTGGGTCGGGCCGTTTGGAGTTGCACAAACCTGCCTCCCTGCCTCCTGGGATTCTTCAGAGGTCAAGTAGAATGAAACTGTCTGCCTTAATGAAAGGCTTTTGGATGGCTACTGTATGGGTCGCCAACAAATGCTGAATGGGATCCAAGGCTCAATGCCAGAAAAGAAAAGAACATTACAGTAAAACTGGGGGAGTCTTGTTACTAATTGTGCTCTTGTATTGGGAAATAAGGATCTGGGTTCAGCTTAAGGAGTCAACTTGTACAAGGGCCGTTATACTTCTACATTATCCTTCTGAATTGTGCTTAGTACAGGGGAATCCCTATGCTGCCATAGTTTTATGGTATCTCTCTGTACAGGCTATGAGCAAACTTAGGGGGCTGTTCCTGCTGAATTGTGCTTAGTACAGGGGAATCCCTATGCTGCCATAGTTTTATGGTATCTCTCTGTACAGGCTATGAGCAAACTTGGGGGGCTGTTCCTGCTGAATTGTGCTTAGTACAGGGGAATCCCTATGTGCCATAGTTTTATGGTATCTCTCTGTACAGGCTATGAGCAAACTTAGGGGCTGTTCCTGCTGAATTGTGCTTAGTACAGGGGAATCCCTATGTGCCATAGTTTTATGGTATCTCTCTGTACAGGCTATGAGCAAACTTAGGGGGCTGTTCCTGCTGAATTGTGCTTAGTACAGGGGAATCCCTATGTGCCATAGTTTTATGGTATCTCTCTGTACAGGCTATGAGCAAACTTAGGGGGCTGTTCCTGCTGAATTGTGCTTAGTACAGGGGAATCCCTATGTGCCATAGTTTTATGGTATCTCTCTGTACAGGCTATGAGCAAACTTAGGGGGCTGTTCCTGCTGAATTGTGCTTAGTACAGGGGAATCCCTATGTGCCATAGTTTTATGGTATCTCTCTGTACAGGCTATGAGCAAACTTAGGGGGCTGTTCCTGCTGAATTGTGCTTAGTACAGGGGAATCCCTATGCTGCCATAATTTTATGGTATCTCTCTGTACAGGCTATGAGCAAAATTAGAGGGCTGCTCCTGCTGAATTAAACTTAGAACAAGCAATTGGGCATGTTTCCATAGTTCTATAGTATCTCTCTGCATATGGTATAAGAAAATCTAGACAGCTATCCTTGCTGTGAGAAGTTCCACCTATGAACCTGAATGGTCACAGCCAGCCTTAGGCCAATTGTCCCACACACCTATAGGGGCCAATCCTCTGCCTGTGGTGACTGACAGCCCAACACTGAGCTGCCTGGTGACGGAGCAGATTCAGTAGATTTCCCCACGTCCCACCCCAGTGCTTGACAGTCTACATGGCCTGGGAGTGGAACTGGAACTAGCAACTGGTCCAAGGGGCAGCCAGCAGCAGTCAACACTGTAAAAATTACCCAACAGTTGATAGGACTGACCCTGTGATTGGTTGGCCATGCTCCAATGCTCTCAGACCATTCTCCCTCGACTTCTTGCCTAGCCTATTCTATCATCATTTTATGGGACTATAACACAATAGGAGCCCTATGGAAGGTGATAAGGAGCTTATGGCCAAACAGACTGAGACAAAGGCAGCTTAGGCCCCAGTTCAGCTCCACTACGAGCCTTTAACACATTTACACATGCTGTGGGGGCAGAAGCAATCTGAAAAAACACGTTTACATTCCCCTTATGATACTGTGCCATAATATGTGTCCCATAATACAGACATGTTCCTTTAATATCAGTTTATAACAATGGGGGCATTTGATTCCCTAAGGAATAGTAGCCCTAGGTCAGTAGCCCTAGGTCACATAACTTGGAGTCCACAATCATAGCTAATGATGAACAACATTTTTCTCCAGGCATGGATTCGCTGCGAAATTTTGCCATTGGCGGAAATATACTTTTTTTTAGTAGTATGTGCCATTGGGTAATCCTAAATAGAAAACTGCCATTTTAAGTACTAAGGGCCGCCCCCTGGGATCATAGGATTCACAGTGCACACAAACAAGCCAAGGCACACATACATGCTAGGCCCCATCAGCCAATGAATGGGCAGAGTTCTGCCTTTTGCTCCCACACTACTTCCTGTTACAGATAGAGCTGCATCACTTCCTGTCAGCTGATCTCTGAGGGATCACACAGCCCATCACTAAATGGCGGCTCAAGGGAAAGGATGTAAAAGGGCAGTATTTACTGATATATATATTCCAGTTTAGCGAGATTCTTTAATAGGCCACTTAATATAAAATAAACTGTCTGTTGGTTACGTATTCATTCTGGGGGTATAGTTTCCCTTTAATGCACAGTAACACACTCCGGCCTGTGAAGTTACAATGGATTATGGCAATACCTGCTCACACTATAGTTAGTTACTGTATTTGAATGCAGTATATAAGGGGGATAAGATATAGTAATCATGCCTTTTATAAAACCCTATGGGGTAAAGCCCCATCTAGTTAGCAGTGTGGGCTCCAGTACACACAATGGGCATTAATGGAACTAGGGAGAATACAGAAAAGGCAAGCGAATGAAGGGAATGAAAGCTATCATACACCAATATAAATAAAACGATTCCGGGGAGGGTGGAAAGGGGCAGTATATGAAATTTTACTGTACAAAAAGCAGCTGGGGAAGAACTGCTAACTGCCGGGGGGGGGGGGAGATTTCCATGGCCCCCAATGTCAGATCTATGGCACTGTGACTGTACATTCCAGCAGTACAGTAGTGCTCTCAGATGAGGCAGCTTGTGGATGTTTTCTGTAGGTCTGCACATTCCGTTCTGGCACAGAAATTCACAAACATATGCAACAATGATTAATGCTGCTCTCTTGCCTATGGGAATTCGGGATAATGAGGTATTACAAGTTAGCAAAGCTCCGGCTCAGGGAGGGAGAATGAATGGCTTGAACTGTACATCTTCACCCCCTCGTTCAGACTCTTTGATTATCCCCTTGTCCAATCAATACGCCATCTGCTCCTCGGAGCACTCTTACACCTTAATGCTCAATTAAAACAGATCGAATCAATCCGCTTCAGATTCCCCCCCCCCCCAACCTCATATTTGGCTCTTTGGGATACTGTGTCATTTGAATTGCTGAACGTTTCCTATCTCCCAGGCCTCTGAGGGGCAATAAGCAATTTCACAAGACTTATTTGTCCCCCTTTATTAACTGCTCATAAAAGTCACCGGGTAATAAATTTATGTACTGTCCTAACAGTCGGGCATTATTATCAGTGTCATTATTATTATCATTATGTCAATACCTTTACGCAGCAAACTGCTTGTTTGTGAGCTTGGAAATATCGTGTAATGCTTAGAAGCGTAAAATAAATATTGAAAAAAAATATGATATACATACACTGAAAGTGCTTTAGCTATTACAGGAAAGTTGAAGTACTTGTGGATAATAAAGTATAAAATAATAACAATAAGGGATAAGAAACATTGCAAATCAGAATACTGTGAGTTTGTGTTAGTAGGTTTTATGTGTAATAGATTTTGCTCCACTAATTGCCTTCTATGAGAAAGTGAGCAGAAACCTAGACTCTGGAATGGCAGTGGATGTGATATGAGTGGATGTGTACTGCACAGACAGTTACTGATTAAATTAAGCCAAAGTTGCCTCGCGAGGCTTTTTCGTTGGTTTGCCTAAATCGCGCCGCCGCATGTGCCATCCCACCGGCGACTTACATTTTCACCGGTGGGATGGCAGGTGATGGCAACTCGGGGAGATTAGTCGCCCACGAACAGAGAGTTTTGTTGCGGGCGACTAATCTCCCCGTGTGCCAGAGCCCTTAGAGGTTCCTGATAAGGCCTCACCTTGAATATGCAGTGCAGATTTAGGTTCCAGTCCTGATATTAGTCGGCTGAGAGAGAGCACAGACATGCAACTAAACTGGTAATAATGATGGAAGAATGGAACTAAGAAAGAAGACAGTCAAGGCTGGAATTGTTTTCTCTGGAGAAAAGGCGCTTGTCAGTGGACATGATAGGGATGCACCGAATCCACATTCGCTTCAGGTGTCGGCCTTTTTTGGCAGGTTTTGCATTCGCCCTAATCCGAAAACGGATCCCAAAAATAAAGTGACTTTTTGTCATGTAAACATGGAAGTTGAACATTTTTAACCCTTCCATAACCTATTTGATTTGAAGCAGCGTACGTACTTCTTTGTGGTAAGGGCATAAGGGCCTGGAATGGCCGGCCAGGTGATGTTGCTATGGCAGATTCTTTAAAGATAGTTTAGTTAGTATAAAAAGTTTTGTAGATGTGAGTGTATAGATAGGTCTGTATATTTATATGTATATATGTGCATGGGGGGGGGGGGGAATTTCGAGGGTTCTGAACTTATTAAACTTGTTTTTCAACCCAAATTAACCATGTAGCTGTGTAACCGGAGTTCAGAGTAGTAAAGGAAAGATGTAGAAGGCAGTTTGGTGATAAATTTTCATTTTCTATTGATTGATGACAAACTGAATGAACTGCTACAGGGTAAAAATAAATCACTGTGTGGTGTAATGGAAAGAGTTAAATTTACTGTCAAAACTTTAATTAAAGTTGCTTTGAGAGTAACCTCAGTACGGCACGTCAGAATGTCTTTGCCACTAGCTCTTTAAAGAGATAAATGTTGGTTGTACAGAGGGAACTCCCTGAGATTAATGTGTCATTCCATTGGCATTGATTTCTCTTAAAAATTCTCCCACATACGCCGGGAACTGGAGCATTTACAGGTGACTTATCAGCAAAGTGAACTATTTATTAAGCTGTCTATTCAAATGTGGGAGAATATTATTGTTATCCTATTCCGATCCTCCGACCATACATGTATAATACTGTAATCCTTAAATAACACTGGTTTGGGTTTTACATTTGTTACAGGGGGGACCGGGGCTGTGGGATAGCAGGTATAGTAGGGAGAGATGGTGCCTATAGTAGCAGTGGGGGGATAATAGCCTCTGGGAAGGGACTGGGGCTGTGGGATAGCAGGTATAGTAGGGAGAGATGGTGCCTATAGTAGCAGTGGGATAATAGCCTCTGGGAAGGGACTGTGGCTGTGGGATAGCAGGTATAGTAGGGAGAGATGGTGCCTATAGGAGCAGTGGGGGGATAATAGCCTCTGGGAAGGGACTGGGGCTGTGGGATAGCAGGTATAGTAGGGAGAGATGGTGCCTATAGTAGCAGTGGGGGGATAATAGCCTCTGGGAAGGGACTGTGGCTGTGGGATAGCAGGTATAGTAGGGAGAGATGGTGCCTATAGTAGCAGTGGGGGGATAATAGCCTCTGGGAAGGGACTGTGGCTGTGGGATAGCAGGTATAGTAGGGAGAGATGGTGCCTATAGTAGCAGTGGGGGGATAATAGCCTCTGGGAAGGGACTGTGGCTGTGGGATAGCAGGTATAGTAGGGAGAGATGGTGCCTATAGGAGCAGTGGGGGGATAATAGCCTCTGGGAAGGGACTGGGGCTGTGGGATAGCAGGTATAGTAGGGAGAGATGGTGCCTATAGTAGCAGTGGGGGGATAATAGCCTCTGGGAAGGGACTGTGGCTGTGGGATAGCAGGTATAGTAGGGAGAGATGGTGCCTATAGTAGCAGTGGGGGGATAATAGCCTCTGGGAAGGGACTGTGGCTGTGGGATAGCAGGTATAGTAGGGAGAGATGGTGCCTATAGTAGCAGTGGGATAATAGCCTCTGGGAAGGGACTGGGGCTGTGGGATAGCAGGTATAGTAGGGAGAGATGGTGCCTATAGTAGCAGTGGGGGGATAATAGCCTCTGGGAAGGGACTGGGGCTGTGGGATAGCAGGTATAGTAGGGAGAGATGGTGCCTATAGTAGCAGTGGGGGGGATAATAGCCTCTGGGAAGGGACTGGGGGCTGTGGGATAGCAGGTATAGTAGGGAGAGATGGTGCCTATAGTAGCAGTGGGATAATAGCCTCTGGGAAGGGACTGGGGCTGTGGGATAGCAGGTATAGTAGGGAGAGATGGTGCCTATAGTAGCAGTGGGGGGATAATAGCCTCTGGGAAGGGACTGGGACTGTGGGATAGCAGGTATAGTAGGGAGAGATGGTGCCTATAGTAGCAGTGGGGGGATAATAGCCTCTGGGAAGGGACTGGGGCTGTGGGATAGCAGGTATAGTAGGGAGAGATGGTGCCTATAGTAGCAGTGGGGGGATAATAGCCTCTGGGAAGGGACTGTGGCTGTGGGATAGCAGGTATAGTAGGGAGAGATGGTGCCTATAGTAGCAGTGGGGGGATAATAGCCTCTGGGAAGGGACTGTGGCTGTGGGATAGCAGGTATAGTAGGGAGAGATGGTGCCTATAGTAGCAGTGGGATAATAGCCTCTGGGAAGGGACTGGGGCTGTGGGATAGCAGGTATAGTAGGGAGAGATGGTGCCTATAGTAGCAGTGGGGGGATAATAGCCTCTGGGAAGGGACTGGGACTGTGGGATAGCAGGTATAGTAGGGAGAGATGGTGCCTATAGTAGCAGTGGGGGGATAATAGCCTCTGGGAAGGGACTGGGGCTGTGGGATAGCAGGTATAGTAGGGAGATATGGTGCCTATAGTAGCAGTGGGGGGATAATAGCCTCTGGGAAGGGACTGGGGCTGTGGGATAGCAGGTATAGTAGGGAGAGATGGTGCCTATAGTAGCAGTGGGGGATAATAGCCTCTTCCATAAAGACCCTTTACTGGACTTCCAAGTAGGAACAAGCTTTTTGGTTCATGGTACAATAATAGATGCTCCTGGTTCTTGTCCCTAGTTTTAGTAAATCATTCCTTGTTTATAAATAGGGCACACTTTGTTGCTCTTCAGGGCTCAGTAACCATTTGACAAATTTTAATTATGAAACCCCTACTCACTCTATGTATTGTTACTAATGAGCCACTGTACATCTTATGCTGAGCAGCATCTGTCTTAAAAATAAAACTAAATAAATTCCCATAATATGTGGCTCCGTTCTCAGGACATTTGTCTCTATGGCAGGTTAGCGCCCCGGCTCATTCTACAGTCACATCTCCTTCTCCAAGTAGATTTGCCTTTAATATTGGAAAGGGGGGTTCTTTAAATAAGATCTATCTCTCTCTCTATATATATATGTATGTATGTATGTATGTATACACACACCCAGTCCCTGATTCTTTCCCTGGCCCCCCTGTTCCTGTACATTATTGCCCCTTTTCAGCTCCTGTGCCACTGATCCTTGCCTGAAGGACTGGCATCTTCCCACTTTTCCGCTTCAGCCCCCCCAACCTATCCCCCCACATGTACCACTCTCAGTGCTGCCCCCTGTGGGTGCAAGTGTTTAGCATGTGGTGCTCTGTGGGGTTCAGTTTTGCACCTCTCAGCCAATCGGGGTACAACCCAAGCATTGAAGCTCCTCTCAGATAATTAAAGAACAATATCAGCCTCACATACAAAACTACAGCTACTTATTATAGTACCTTGTTCTCATTTATCAAGGTCTACTAGAGCTCTGTTGCTATACTGGGGTATATTCAAAGCAACATAGTGGGCATAGACAGTACTGTTTCTATTTTTGCTGATGACAAAATTGTGCAAAACTATAAGTTCCATGCAGGATGCTGCCGCTTTGCAGAGAGATTTGACTACACTGCAAAACTGGGCAGCAAACTGGGAAATGAGGTTCAATGTTGATAAGTGCAAAGTTATGCACCCCTTTAGATTAGAGGAACAGAGCTTCCATTTGAAGCAGCGTAGGGGGTTCCTCACGGTGAGGGCAGTGAGGGGGTTGAGGAATGTCCTGCCGGGGGATGTTGGGTAGGGGGTTCCTCACGGTGAGGGCAGTGAGAGGGTTGGGGAATGTCCTGCCGGGGGATGTTGGGTAGGGGGTTCCTCACGGTGAAGGGCATGAGGGGGTTGAGGATGTCCTGCCGGGGGATGTTGGGTAGGGGGTTCCTCACGGTGAGGGCAGTGAGGGGGTTGGGGAATGCCTGCCGGGGGATGTTGGGTAGGGGGTTCCTCACGGTGAGGGCAGTGAGGGGGTTGAGGAATGTCCTGCCGGGGGATGTTGGGTAGGGGGTTCCTCACGGTGAGGCAGTGAGGGGGTTGGGGAATGCCCTGCCGGGGGATGTTGGGTAGGGGGTTCCTCACGGTGAGGGCAGTGAGGGGGTTGGGGAATGCCCTGCCGGGGGATGTTGGGTAGGGGGTTCCTCACGGTGAGGGCAGTGAGGGGGTTGGGAATGCCTGCCGGGGGATGTGTGGGTAGGGGGTTCCTCACGGTGAGGGCAGTGAGGGGGTTGAGGAATGTCCTGCCGGGGGGACGTGGGTAGGGGGTTCCTCACGGTGAGGGCAGTGAGGGGGTTGGGGAATGCCTGCCGGGGGATGTTGGGTAGGGGGTTCCTCAGCGGGTGGTGAGGCAGTGAGGGGGGTTGGGGAAATGCCCTGCCAGGGGATGTTGGGTAGGGGGTTCCTCACGGTGAGGGCAGTGAGGGGGGTTGGGGAATGCCCTGCCGGGGGATGTTGGGTAGGGGGTTCCTCACGGTGAGGGCAGTGAGGGGTTGAGGAATGTCCTGCCGGGGGATGTTGGGTAGGGGGTTCCTCACGGTGAGGACAGTGAGGGTTGGGGAATGCCCTGCCGGGGGATGTTGGGTAGGGTCCTCACGTAGGCAGTGAGGGGGTTTGGAAATGGCCCTGCCGGGGGATGTTGTAGGGGGGTCCCTCACCGGTGAGGACATTGAGGGGGTTGAGGAAGCCCTGCCGGGGGATGTTGGTAGGGGGGTTTCCCTTTTATGTCGCGCGCGAGAGCGTGCAGTCAGGCGGGAATCTCTGTCTCCGGGGATGTTGGTTAGGGGGATTCTCTCACCGTACGAGCCGGCCAGTGAGGGGTTGGGAATGCCCTGCCGGGGATGTTGGTAGGGGTTCCTCACGGTGAGGGCAGTGAGGGGTTGGAATGCCCTGCCCAGGGAGTGTGTGGCTCAGTAGGCGCGCTAATATAGACACACTCCCCCGAGTGTATGTGTATAGCGCGCGTGCGCGCTGGAGTGCACCGGCTTCTAGCTATAGCCGCCGCAGTCCTCACGTTCTTCTGAGCACCTTGGGCGCGTCACACTCTGGCCCGCGTCGAGCAGCGCAGCCGGAAGCTCAGAGCACGCTTTCCACAGGTGGTGAGCGCGTAGAACCGTAGTTATCTTGCGACCCCTGGTTGGTACTCTGCGCACTCGTAAGAGTGACTACCCAGCGTGAGGGCCAGTGATGCTTTTGGGAATGCCCTGCTTTGAGGAGATTGCCGGGTAGAGTATTTCTTCTAACATGTCCCCTACAGCACCGACTCCGCACAGTGACGCTGTGAGCCCTTGGTCTCACTGCTGTACGAGTGAGTGTGCATACCGGAGGTAACCTTCGCGACACGGATGATCCGACGTCAGGCGGTGAGGCCGCCTTAGTGCGAGCGACTTAGCGAAAGTGCGCTCAGACCCGCGCTTCTGAGATGTTGGCACCCGCCAAAAGGACGTATACGGGACACACGAATGCAGTCTCTATGCTTGGGAGGGGGTTCCTCACAGTGAGGCCAGTGAGTTGGGGAATAGCCTGCCGGGGATGTTGGGTAGGGTTCCTCAACAGTGAGGCAGTCAAGGGGGTTGGGGATAGCTCCTCTGCCGGGGGATGTTTGGTAGGGGGTTCCTCACGGTGAGGCAAGGATGGGTTGGGAATGCCCTGCCGGGGGAGTTTGGTTAGGGTTCCTCACAGTGAGGGCTATTATGAATGCCTGCCGGGGCATGTTGGGTAGGGGGTTCCTCACGGTGAGGGCAAGTGAGGGGGTTGGGGAATGCCCTGCCGGGGAATGTTGGGTAGGGGGGTTCTCACGGTGAGGGCAGTGAGGTTGGGGAATTCCCTTCCTAGTGATGTTGTGATGGCAGATTCTGTTAATGCCTATAAGAGGGGCCTGGATGAGTTCTTGAACAATCAGAATATCCAAGGCTATTGTGATACTAATATCTACAGTATTAGTGGTTGTAGAGTGGCTTGCAAAAGTATTCGGCCCCCTTGAACTTTTCCACATTTTGTCACATTACAGCCACAAAAATGAATCAATTTTATTGGAATTCCACGTGAAAGACTAATACAAAATTTTATTGGAATTCCACGTGAAAGACTAATACAAAGTGGGGTACATGTGAGAAGTGGAAGGAAAATCATACATGATTCCAAACATTTTTTACAAATAAATAACTGCAAAGTGGGGTGTGCGTAATTATTCAGCCCCCTTTGGTCTGAGTGCAGTCAGTTGCCCATAGACATTGCCTGATAAGTGCTAATGACTAAATAGAGTGCACCTGTGTGTAATGTGACAAAATGTGGAAAAGTTCAAGGGGGCCGAATACTTTCTTTTGCAAGCCACTGTATATATAGTTCATGTTTGTGAGTGTATAGATTGGTAAGTATAGGTTGTGGGTGCTGGGTTTACTTGGATGGGTTGAACTTGATGGACTCTGGTCTTTTTTCAACCCTATGTAACTATGTAACTAACATAGTAACATAGCAAGTTAGGTTGAAAAAAGACATACGTTCATCAAGTTCAACCATAATGCCTATATATAACCTGCCTAACTACTAGTTGATCCAGAGGAAGGCAAAAAACCCCATCTGAAGCCTCTCTAATTTGCCACAGAGGGGAAAAAATTCCTTCCTGACTCCAAGATGGCAATCGGACCAGTCCCTGGGGCAACTTGTACTAAGAGCTATCTCCCATAACCCTGTATTCCCTCACTTGTACTGAGAGCTATCCCCCCTACCCCTGTATTCCCTCACTTGTACTGAGAGCTATCTCCCCTACCCCTGTATTCCCTCACTTGTACTGAGAGCTATCCCCCCTACCCCTGTATTCCCTCACTTGTACTGAGAGCTATCTCCCCTACCCTGTATTCCCCTCACTTGTACTGAGAGCTATCCCCCCTACCCCTGTATTCCCTCACTTGTACTGAGAGCTATCCCCCCTACCCCTGTATTCCCTCACTTGTACTGAGAGCTATCCCCCTACCCCTGTATTCCCTCACTTGTACTGAGAGCTATCTCCCATACCCCTGTATTCCCTCACTTGTACTGAGAGCTATCTCCCATAACCTGTATTCCCTCACTTGTACTGAGAGCTATCTCCCATACCCTTGTATTCCCTCACTTGTACTGAGAGCTATCCCCCCTACCCCTGTATTCCCCCTCCACTTGTACTGAGAGCTATCCCCCTACCCCTGTATTCCCCCTCACTTGTACTGGACTACCCCCTACCCCTGTATTCATCTCACTCTTACTGAGAGCTATCTCCCCTAGCCCTGTATCCCTCACTTGTACTGAGAGCTATCCCCCCTACCCAGAAATATCACATCACTTGTACTGACGAGCTATCCCCCCTACCCCTTATTCCTCACTGTACGAAGCTATCCCCCCAACCCCTGTTTCCCTCACTGTACAATGAGACTTATTCCCCCTACCCCTGTATTCCCCACTTGTACTGAGAGCTATCCCCCCTACCCCTGTATCCCTCACTATGTACTGAGAGCTATCCCCCTACCCCTGTATTCCTCCTTGTACTGAGAGGCTATCTCCCTACCGCTGTATTCCCTCACTTGTACTGGAGCTATCTCCCATAAACCCTGTATTCCCTCACTTGTACTGAGAGCTATCCCCCCTACCCCCTGTATTCCCCATCACTTGTACTGACGAGGTATCCCCCCTACCCCGTATTCCCTCACTTTACTGAGACTATCCCCCAACCCTGTATTCCCTCAACTGTACTGAGACTATCCCCCCTACCCCTTGTATTCCTCACTTTGTACTGAGAGCTATCACCCATACCCTGTATTCCCTCACTTGTACTGAGAGCTATCCCCCCTACCCCTGTATTCCTCTCACTTGTACTGAGAAGCTATCTCCCCTATAACCCTGTATTCCTCACTTGTACGAGAGCTATCTCCACTACCCCTGTATCCACTCACTTGTACTGAAGCTATCCCCCTTTACCCTGTATTCCTCACTTGTACTGAGAGCTATCTCCCCTACCCCTGTATTCCCTCACTGTACTGAGAGCTATCCCCCTACCCCTGTATGTTCCCATCTCACCTTTACGAGAGCTATCTCCCCTACCCTGATTTCCGCTCACTTGTACTGAGAGCTATCTCCCACTACCCCTAGTATTCCTCATTGTACTGAGAGCATCCCCCCTACCCCTGTATTCCCTCACTTGTACGAGACTATTTCCCCATACCTGTATCCTCATGTGACTGAGACTATCCCCCCTACCTTATTCCCTCCTTGTACTGATAGCTATCTCCCCTACCCCTGATCATGTCCCTCACTAGACACAATCTACCCTGTATCTCCCTCAAGTTAGCTGAGATTATCCCCCTACCCCTGTATCCTTCACTTATCCTGTGAGATCAAACCACCTACACCCCTGTGCATTACCCACTCATTTGTACTGAGAGCTATTCCCCCTACCCGTATTCCCTTTACTGAGCTATCCCCATGAGCGCGCGTGCAATGAGTTTCTTTACACACTGAGAGCTAACCCCCCCTACCCCTGCCGACTCATTCCCATCGTGTAGCTGAGATAAAGCCTATCCCTCTACCTGTATTCCTATCTGCGTACGAGAGCTCATCCCCGCCCCTACACCATTTATTCCCCTCACTTGTAACTGAGAGCCTACCCCCCTACCCTGTATCCTCACTCTTTACTGAACTATCCCCTACCCTGTCCATTCCCTCACTTGTACTTGAGAGCTATCCCCCCTACCCCCTTATTCCCTCACTTGTGACTGAGGAGCCCTTCTCCCAACCCTTGTATTCCCTCATTGATGAGAAACTATCCCCCCTACCCCTGTAATTCCCTCACTTTGTACCTTGAGGAGCATCCCCCCTACCCCTGTATTCCCTTCACTGGTTACTAAGAGCTATTCTCCCATACCCCTGTATTCCCTCACTTGTACTGAGAGCCTATCCCCCCTTACCCCTGTATCCCCACTGTACGAGAGCTATCTCCCCTACCCCTGTATTCCCTTCACTTGTACTGAGACTATCCTCCGCATAAAACCCTGGTATTCCCCTCACTGTACTGAAGAGCTATCCCCCCCACCCCTGTCTATTCCCCTCACTTGTACTGAGAGCTATCTCCCATACCCCTGTATTCCCTCACTGTTACTGAGAGCTATCTCCCCTACCCCTGTATTCCCTCACTTGTACTGAGAGCTATCCCCCCACCCCTGTATTCCCTCACTTGTACTGAGAGCTATCCCCCCTACCCCTGTTCCCCACTTGTACTGAGAGCTATCCCCCCCTACCCCTGTATTCCCTCACTTGTACTGAGAGCTATCCCCCCTACCCCTGTATTCCCTCACTTGTACTGAGAGCTATCTCCCCTACCCCTGTATTCCCTCACTTGTACTGAGAAGCTATCCCCCATACCCCTGTATTCCCTCACTTGTACTGAGAGCTATCCCCCCTACCCCTGTATTCCCTCACTTGTACTGAGAGCTATCCCCCTACCCCTGTATTCCCTCACTTGTACTGAGAGCTATCTCCCCTACCCCTGTATTCCCTCACTTGTACTGAGAGCTATCCCCCCTACCCTGTATTCCCTCTCGTGTACTGAGAGCTATCTCCCCTACCCCTGTATTCCCTCACTTGTACTGAGAGCTATCCCCCATACCCCTGTATTCCCTCACTGTACTGAGAGCTATCCCCCCTACCCCTGTATTCCCTCACTTGTACTGAGAGCTATCCCCCCTACCCCTGTATTCCCTCACTTGTACTGAGAGCTATCTCCCCTACCCCTGTATTCCCTCACTTGTACTGAGAGCTATCCCCCATACCCCTGTATTCCCTCACTTGTACTGAGAGCTATCTCCCCTACCCCTGTATTCCCTCACTTGTACTGAGAGCTATCTCCCCTACCCCTGTATTCCCTCACTTGTACTGAGAGCTATCTCCCATACCCCTTTATTCCCTCACTTGTACTGAGAGCTATCTCCCCTACCCCTGTATTCCCTCACTTGTAATGAGAGCTATCTCCCCTACCCCTGTATTCCCTCACTTGTACTGAGAGCTATCTCCCATACCCCTTTATTCCCTCACTTGTACTGAGAGCTATCTCCCTACCCCTGTATTCCCTCACTTGTACTGAGAGCTATCTCCCCTACCCCTGTATTCCCTCACTTGTACTGAGAGCTATCTCCCCTACCCCTGTATTCCCTCACTTGTACTGAGAGCTATCTCCCCTACCCTGTATCCCCACTTGTACTGAGAGCTATCTCCCTACCCTGTATTCCCTCACTTGTAATGAGAGCTATCTCCCCTACCCCTGTATTCCCTCACTTGTACTAAGAGCTATCTCCCCTACCCCTGTATTCCCTCACTTGTACTGAGAGCTTTCTCCCCTACCCCGTATTCCCTCACTTGTACTGAGAGCTATCTCCCCTACCCCTGTATTCCCTCACTTGTACTGAGAGCTATCTCCCATAACCCTGTATTCCTTCACTTGTGCTGAGAGCTATCTCCCCTACCCCTGTATTCCCTCACTTGTACTGAGAGCTATCTCCCATACCCCTGTATTCCCTCACTTGTACTGAGAGCTATCTCCCATACCCCTGTATTCCCTCACTTGTACTGAGAGCTATCTCCCCTACCCCTGTATTCCCTCACTTGTACTGAGAGCTATCTCCCCTACCCCTGTATTCCCTCACTTGTACTGAGAGCTTTCTCCCCTACCCCGTATTCCCTCACTTGTACTGAGAGCTATCTCCCCTACCCCTGTATTCCCTCACTTGTACTGAGAGCTATCCCCCCTACCCCTGTATTCCCTCACTTGTACTGAGAGCTATCCCCCTACCCCTGTATTCCCTCACTTGTACTGAGAGTTATCCCTCCTACCCCTGTATTCCCTCACTTGTACTGAGAGCTATCTCCCCTACCCCTGTATTCCCTCACTTGTACTGAGAGCTATCTCCCCTACCCCTGTATTCCCTCACTTGTACTGAGAGCTATCCCCCTACCCCTGTATTCCCTCACTTGTACTGAGAGCTATCCCCCCTACCCCTGTATTCCCTCACTTGTACTGAGAGTTATCCCTCCTACCCCTGTATTCCCTCACTTGTACTGAGAGCTATCTCCCCTACCCCTGTATTCCCTCACTTGTACTGAGAGCTATCCCCCCTACCCCTGTATTCCCTCACTTGTACTGAGAGCTATCTCCCATAACCCTGTATTCCCTCACTTGTACTGAGAGCTATCCCCCCTACCCCTGTATTCCCTCACTTGTACTGAGAGCTATCCCCCCTACCCCTGTATTCCCTCACTTGTACTGAGAGCTATCTCCCCTACCCCTGTATTCCCTCACTTGTACTGAGAGCTATCCCCCTACCCCTGTATTCCCTCACTTGTACTGAGAGCTATCCCCCTACCCCTGTATTCCCTCACTTGTACTGAGAGCTATCTCCCATACCCCTGTATTCCCTCACTTGTACTGAGAGCTATCCCCCATACCCCTGTATTCCCTCACTTGTTCTGAGAGCTATACCCCCTACCCCTGTATTCCCTCACTTGTACTGAGAGCTATCCCCCCTACCCCTGTATTCCCTCACTTGTACTGAGAGCTATCTCCCCTACCCCTGTATTCCCTCACTTGTACTGAGAGCTATCCCCCTACCCCTGTATTCCCTCACTTGTACTGAGAGCTATCCCCCCTACCCCTGTATTCCCTCACTTGTACTGAGAGCTATCTCCCCTACCCCTGTATTCCCTCACTTGTACTGAGAGCTATCTCCCATAACCCTGTATTCCCTCACTTGTACTGAGAGCTATCCCCCTACCCCTGTATTCCCTCACTTGTACTGAGAGCTATCTCCCCTACCCTGTATTCCCTCACTTGTACTGAGAGCTATCCCCCCTACCCCTGTATTCCCTCACTTGTACTGAGAGCTATCCCCCCTACCCCTGTATTCCCTCACTTGTACTGAGAGCTATCCCCCTACCCCTGTATTCCCTCACTTGTACTGAGAGCTATCTCCCCTACCCCTGTATTCCCTCACTTGTACTGAGAGCTATCTCCCCTACCCCTGTATTCCCTCACTTGTACTGAGAGCTATCTCCCCTACCCTGTATTCCCTCACTTGTACTGAGAGTTATCCCCCCTACCCCTGTATTCCCTCACTTGTACTGAGAGCTATCTCCGCTACCCCTGTATTCCCTCACTTGTACTGAGAGCTATCTCCCCTACCCCTGTATTCCCTCACTTGTACTGAGAGCTAACCCCCCTACCCCTGTATTCCCTCACTTGTACTGAGAGCTATCTCCCCTACCCCTGTATTCCCTCACTTGTACTGAGAGCTATCCCCCCTACCCCTGTATTCCCTCACTTGTACTGAGAGCTATCTCCCCTACCCCTGTATTCCCTCACTTGTACTGAGAGCTATCTCCCCTACCCCTGTATTCCCTCACTTGTACTGAGAGCTATCTCCCCTACCCCTGTATTCCCTCACTTGTACTGAGAGCTATCTCCCCTACCCCTGTATTCCCTCACTTGTACTGAGAGCTATCCCCCCTACCCCTGTATTCCCTCACTTGTACTGAGAGCTATCTCCCCTACCCCTGTATTCCCTCACTTGTACTGAGAGCTATCTCCCCTACCCCTGTATTCCCTCACTTGTACTGAGAGCTATCTCCCCTACCCCTGTATTCCCTCACTTGTACTGAGAGCTATCTCCCCTACCCCTGTATTCCCTCACTTGTACTGAGAGCTATCTCCCCTACCCCTGTATTCCCTCACTTGTACTGAGAGCTATCCCCCCTACCCCTGTATTCCCTCACTTGTACTGAGAGCTATCTCCCCTACCCCTGTATTCCCTCACTTGTACTGAGAGCTATCTCCCCTACCCCTGTATTCCCTCACTTGTACTGAGAGCTATCTCCCCTACCCCTGTATTCCCTCACTTGTACTGAGAGCTATCTCCCATAACCCTGTATTCCCTCACTTGTACTGAGAGCTATCTCCCATACCCCTGTATTCCCTCACTTGTACTGAGAGCTATCCCCCCTACCCCTGTATTCCCTCACTTGTACTGAGAGCTATCTCCCATACCCCTGTATTCCCTCACTTGCTAAGAAGCCATCCAGCCCCTTCTTAAAGCTATATAATGTATCAGCCAGCACGACTGATTCGGGGAGGGAATTCCAGAACCTCACAGCTCTCACTGTAACAAATCCTTTCCGAATATTTAAACGGAACCTCCCTTCTTCTAAACGGAGTGGGTGCCCTCGTATCCGTTGGAAGGACCTACTGGTAAATAAAACATTAGAGAGGTTATTATATGATCCCCTTATATATTTATACATAGTTATCATGTCACCTCTTAAGCGCCTCTTCTCCAGTGTAAACAGACCCAACTTGGCCAGTCTTTCTTCATAACTGAGACTTCCCATACCCTTTACCAGCTTAGTTGCCCTTCTCTGGACCCTCTCTAACTCAATAATGTCCCGTTTGAGCACTGGAGACCAGAACTGAACAGCATATTCTACATGGGGCTTTACCGGCACCTTTGCATCTTCCCACCCCCTGAGGTTGCAACTGTGAGCAGCTCCTTACATTCCCAAAGTAGAGCGTATACAGTTGCACCTTCCTATGTATCCAAGGTTGAATACTGGAGGGCTGCTGTTTGGGTTGGACATGGGTACCCTTTGTACCTCCAAGGGATCACTGGAGGGCCATCAAGTACAAGGTTCCCTATCAGTGCTGTGATCAAGTCCATTTTGACTTGTGAGGTGCAGAACATAGTTTGCATTTTCAATGGCCATAGGGGCAACAGATACAGTTACGGGTAGAGTTGCAATGCTGTGACCTTAATACAGGAGCTACAGTTATGGGGTCAAAAAGTTGCAATGTTGTGCCCTCTAATACCACAGCACTTGTGCCACTGCCCACAGTAAATCAGTCCTACTGTGTCTATATGCTATATATAAATAGATGGAGAGAGTAAAGGCTGCCATACACCGGCTGATTGGAGTTGGTGATATCGGTCCCTTAGACCGACTCGGCAGCTTATCGGCCTGTGTAGGGGCACTAACGACGGGACTGCCCGACCGATATCTGGCCTGAAATCCGGCAGATATTGATCGGGCAGGTTAAAAAATCTAGTCAGATTGGGGACCGCATTGGCTTGTTGATGCGGTCCCCCAACCAACTGTGCCGATACCTGTCATTATAATTCGATCATCTGGCTTGAATTAGCCTGATATTGCCCACCCATAGGTGGGGATATTGGTAGAAGATCCGCTCACTAGATGACCTCGCCAAGCAAGCGAATCTTAGTGTATATGGCCATCTTAAGTCAATAGCCATAACAAGAGCTACTTGCTCCTTACATACAGATGGAGCCCAAAGCGTTCACTTTGCAACTGCACTACCATTACCTACTGCTGGTCCCCATTGCACCAGAAATCAACGTTTCTTGAGATAAATATCACTGGTGAAGTTGCCCATAGCAACCAATCAGCAATTTGATTTGAACCTACAAGTTCTAAATCAAAAGCAAAGATCTGATTGGTTGCTATGGGCAGCATCACCAGTGCTATTTATCTCCAATCTTAGCAAGCACGCCCCTTTAGAGTATATGGAGTGGTGATATGAGTAAGTGCTTTATGTTGTACCGCAGTTACAAAGAGTTTTGAGGTTTTTCATCATAAGTGAGAAAGGGGCGGCCGTGAGTCATGTACGTGGGGGACCGGGCTGAGGGGCGTGGGACTAGTGAATCTGTTACCACAGGAAGGTCTCAGATCCCACATTGTTTGCTTCATACAACACAGAGGAACCTTGAAAAGTGATGTTATGAACATGGACAGATATAAACCAGGTTAATTTGGACGTCATTGTAACTAATTTTAACCGGTGGGGGCGTGTTTGGTGCGAGTGGAGGAAAGTTAATTCCGCCATTAAGGGTTTCAGAAGCGAAATAAAAGGTTACTATCTCAGCTACTGTCTTTCAGCCTCGAGCCCAACGTCAGTCATTCAGCCATAGTTTCAAGAAATCACCCCCAACTGCACCATAACTGACCTTCAAGCTGGGCTTTCAGGTGTATCTAGGAGAGCAAATAGACATTCTCCCCATCTCTCACCATAACTGACCTTCAAGCTGGGCTTTCAGGTGTACGTAGGAGAGCAAATAGACATTCTCCATATGTCTCACCAAAACTGACCTTCAAGCTGGGCTTTCAGGTGTATGTAGGAGAGCAAATAGACATTCTCCCCATGTCTCACCAAAACTGACCTTCAAGCTGGGCTTTCAGGTGTATGTAGGAGACCAAATAGACATTCTCCCCATCTCTCACCATAATTGACCTTCAAGCTGGGCTTTCAGGTGTATGTAGGAGAGCAAATAGACATTCTCCATATGTCTCACCAAAACTGACCTTCAAGCTGGGCTTTCAGGTGTATGTAGGAGAGCAAATAGACATTCTCCCCATGTCTCACCAAAACTGACCTTCAAGCTGGGCTTTCAGGTGTATGTAGGAGAGCAAATAGACATTCTCCCCATGTCTCACCATAACTGACCTTCAAGCTGGGCTTTCAGGTGTATGTAGGAGAGCAAATAGACATTCTCCCCATGTCTCACCATAACTGACCTTCAAGCTGGGCTTTCAGGCGTATGTAGGAGAGCAAATAGACATTATCCCCATGTCTCACCATAACTGACCATCAAGCTGGGCTTTCAGGCATATGTAGGAGATCAAATAGACATTCTCCCCATGTCTCACCATAACTGACCTTCAAGCTGGGCTTTCAGGTGTACGTAGGAGAGCAAATAGACATTCTCCCCATCTCTCACCATAACTGACCTTCAAGCTGGGCTTTCAGGTGTATCTAGGAGAGCAAATAGACATTCTCCCCATGTCTCACCATAACTGACCTTCAAGCTGGGCTTTCAGGTGTACGTAGGAGAGCAAATAGATATTCTCCCCATCTCTCACCATAACTGACCTTCAAGCTGGGCTTTCAGGTGTATCTAGGAGAGCAAATAGACATTCTCCCCATGTCTCACCATAACTGACCTTCAAGCTGGGCTTTCAGGTGTACATAGGAGAGCAAATAGACATTCTCCCCATGTCTCACCATAACTGACCTTCAAGCTGGGCTTTCAGGTGTACATAGGAGAGCAAATAGACATTCTCCCCATGTCTCACCATAACTGACCTTCAAGCTGGGCTTTCTGGTGTATGTCGTAGAGCAAACAGACATTCTCCCCATGTCTCACCATAACTGACCTTCAAGCTGGGCTTTCAGGTGTACATAGGAGAGCAAATAGACATTCTCCCCATGTCTCACCATAACTGACCTTCAAGCTGGGCTTTCAGGTGTATGTAGGAGAGCAAATAGACATTCGCCCCATCTCTCACCATAACTGACCTTCAAGCTGGGCTTTCAGGTGTATGTAGGAGAGCAAATAGACATTCTCCCCATGTCTCACCATAACTGACCTTCAAGCTGGGCTTTCAGGTGTATGTAGTAGAGCAAATAGACATTCTCACCATGTCTCACCATAACTGACCTTCAAGCTGGGCTTTCAGGTGTATCTAGGAGAGCAAATAGACATTCTTCTCATGTCTCACCATAACTGGATTTGGGCAAGTCTTACACCTTCATTCTGCCACAGTTCCATCAATTTCACCCCAAATCTCACCTTACTTGACCTTCAAGCTGGACATTCAGGTGTATGTAGAAGATCAAAGAGGAATTCTTCCCACCCTGAGCTTCTGTCTAATACCCCCCTGTCACTGCTCCATGCCCCAGCCAGGAGGGGCATCCCCAGAATCTGGGAGCCAGTTCCATAACCTCTATTGTTTAGCAGATTACATTAGAGAGCATCTTATACAGGAAAATCCCAATGCAGCATATTTATAAATCAGTTATATTTTATTGTATTTTTCCTTACATAAACAGAAATGTATATTAAGTTAATGTAAGAAAATTGCATTCCTTCTCTTTATTGTAATGTATGTCTATGGGGGGGGTTACTGGCCTACTGTTTTACTTGGGCACTGTAGGGCTTTAGCTTAATTTGTGCATAGAACATTATTTATACGTGTATTTGTACTTATAAATAAGGGAGGGAGCTGCCATTGTTTCTCCCTGAGCAGTAACAGATTATAGTATAAAACATATATAATATATATATATATATATATATATATATATATATATATATATATATATATATATATATATATATATACAGTATATATATATATATATAAGCAACCAATTCATCTGGAAACCCATAGAGCTATAATGATGTCCCATTAAAGGCAGGACACAAGCAAGGGTTCCAGCCAATGAGGTTGACAAGTGTTGAGCTGGTACTGATCCATACTCTTGGTTATTACACATACACAAGTGTTGAGCTGGTACTGATCCATACTCCAAGTTCTTACACAGAGGTTGACAAGTGTTGAGCTGGTACTGATCCATACTCCAGGTTCTTACACAGAGGTTGAACTGGTACTGATCCATATTCCAGGTTCTTACACAGAGGTTGACAAGTGTTGAGCTGGTACTGATCCATACTCCAGGTTCTTACACAGAGGTTGAACTGGTACTGATCCATACTCCAGGTTCTTACACAGAGGTTGACAAGTGTTGAGCTGGTACTGATCCATACTCCAGGTTCTTACACAGAGGTTGAAAACAATGCTATTATCACACTCCAAGGCTTCTAGGGTAGGTATAGAGGTCAACGAGTGGTCTCTGATGGATTCCAGCACCATTCACAGGGCTCATTAGGGCCCTAAAGTGCTTAGCCAGCCTCCATTATTGGGTTTTGGGGAAATTTAACTCCAGTTGGAGAAAATTAAACCTTCCCATTGAATCCCATTTGTATCTGTAAGTGCTTGCAAGCCAGCAGTCCCCTGTACGAGCTCGTGCCCCTGCACAGAATACATGAATCAGTTCCATCTGTAACTGGGCCGGGGGGGGAGCCTAGGCCAAACTGACTATATGGCACACAGACACCAAATGACATAAAAATACTGATCTACACAAGACATTGCACAACACTGAGCCAATGTCTTTATATTTCAGCCGTTCATTATGGGAATATTTTCATGACTTAATAAAATTGTCAAAAAGGTTCTTTCAAAAAGCCCTTTGTGGAATGTTTAAGACTGTGTTGCAAAGAGGGGATGAAAGGGACCCCCCGATGCTTCGAGAGTGGCTATTGCTACAGTACTGTTGGCTATTACACTCTGCCCAGATACATCCAGTAGGATACAACCAGCTAAGGGTTAAGGGAGCACAGCTGCAGGGCACCTTTTGCTCTGAGTTACCCCAATGGAGGGCAGGTCAGATCCAGGAAGAAATATCACAGTAAAGAACTGAAACGTTGCCAGGTGTTTCATGTTTGCCCTTAGACTCATTCTGAGAAATGGATTGGGCTTTTTTTGGCATAGAACTGCATTTTACAGGTCATATAAGTCCCTGAAATGGTCCCTAGTGCAGGGTGAGGGCTCCCCCCAAAGGATACACATTGTACTGCAGCATTACAGCTATTTGCTGCTCTGCCAGCGCTGTTATATAAAGTATAAAATGCTACTTGGTGCCAATGTTACTGATAGGGAACAAAAAACTGGCAACCCTAATAGGGGCACAAACAGCAGCAGTTGCCTGGGGCCCTCACAAAGCAGCAGCAAGATTAACCCCACAATTCATAGAGGAGTAGATGGACATAGTAGGCTGCATAGGGCCAGAACTAGGGCAGCATAGGGATTCCCCTGCACCAAGCACAATTCAGCAGGAACAGCCCCCTAAGTTTGCTCATAGCCTGTACACAGAGATACCATAAAACTATGGCACATAGGGATTCCCCTGTACTAAACACAATTCAGCAGGAACAGCCCCCTAAGTTTGCTCATAGCCTGTACAGAGAGATACCATAAAACTATGGCGCATAGAGATTCCCCTGTACTAAGCACAATTCAGCAGGAACAGCCCCCTAAGTTTGCTCATAGCCTGTACAGAGAGATACCATAAAACGATGGCAGCATAGGGATTCCCCTGTACTAAGCACAATTCAGCAGGAACAGCCCCCTAAGTTTGCTCATAGCCTGTACAGAGAGATACCATAAAACTATGGCACATAGGGATTCCCCTGTACTAAGCACAATTCAGCAGGAACAGCCCCCTAAGTTTGCTCATAGCCTGTACAGAGAGATACCATAAAACTATGGCACATAGGGATTCCCCTGTACTAAGCACAATTCAGCAGGAACAGCCCCCTAAGTTTGCTCATAGCCTGTACAGAGAGATACCATAAAACTATGGCGCATAGGGATTCCCCTGTACTAAGCACAATTCAGCAGGAACAGCCCCCTAAGTTTGCTCATAGCCTGTACAGAGAGATACCATAAAACTATGGCGCATAGGGATTCCCCTGTACTAAGCACAATTCAGCAGGAACAGCCCCCTAAGTTTGCTCATAGCCTGTACAGAGAGATACCATAAAACTATGGCGCATAGAGATTCCCCTGTACTAAGCACAATTCAGCAGGAACAGCCCCCTAAGTTTGCTCATAGCCTGTACACAGAGATACCATAAAACTATGGCACATAGGGATTCCCCTGTACTAAACACAATTCAGCAGGAACAGCCCCCTAAGTTTGCTCATAGCCTGTACAGAGAGATACCATAAAACTATGGCGCATAGAGATTCCCCTGTACTAAGCACAATTCAGCAGGAACAGCCCCCTAAGTTTGCTCATAGCCTGTACAGAGAGATACCATAAAACGATGGCAGCATAGGGATTCCCCTGTACTAAGCACAATTCAGCAGGAACAGCCCCCTAAGTTTGCTCATAGCCTGTACAGAGAGATACCATAAAACTATGGCACATAGGGATTCCCCTGTACTAAGCACAATTCAGCAGGAACAGCCCCCTAAGTTTGCTCATAGCCTGTACAGAGAGATACCATAAAACTATGGCACATAGGGATTCCCCTGTACTAAGCACAATTCAGCAGGAACAGCCCCCTAAGTTTGCTCATAGCCTGTACAGAGAGATACCATAAAACTATGGCGCATAGGGATTCCCCTGTACTAAGCACAATTCAGCAGGAACAGCCCCCTAAGTTTGCTCATAGCCTGTACAGAGAGATACCATAAAACTATGGCGCATAGGGATTCCCCTGTACTAAGCACAATTCAGCAGGAACAGCCCCCTAAGTTTGCTCATAGCCTGTACAGAGAGATACCATAAAACTATGGCGCATAGAGATTCCCCTGTACTAAGCACAATTCAGCAGGAACAGCCCCCTAAGTTTGCTCATAGCCTGTACAGAGAGATACCATAAAACGATGGCAGCATAGGGATTCCCCTGTACTAAGCACAATTCAGCAGGAACAGCCCCCTAAGTTTGCTCATAGCCTGTACAGAGAGATACCATAAAACTATGGCACATAGGGATTCCCCTGTACTAAGCACAATTCAGCAGGAACAGCCCCCTAAGTTTGCTCATAGCCTGTACAGAGAGATACCATAAAACTATGGCACATAGGGATTCCCCTGTACTAAGCACAATTCAGCAGGAACAGCCCCCTAAGTTTGCTCATAGCCTGTACAGAGAGATACCATAAAACTATGGCACATAGGGATTCCCCTGTACTAAGCACAATTCAGCAGGAACAGCCCCCTAAGTTTGCTCATAGCCTGTACAGAGAGATACCATAAAACTATGGCACATAGGGATTCCCCTGTACTAAGCACAATTCAGCAGGAACAGCCCCTACGTTTGCTCATAGCCTGAGACAGCATTACTCTACACCAGCAACATTAGATCTATCACAAATGTCAGGTACTAATTTTTTTAATTAGATAATTAAATTGGAATTATTTTATTCCCCGGCCGATGGACCTGGTTTATACAGTTTATCTGAGCCAAACAAATGTATTTCAAAGGGTTTTTTCAAAATTTACTGTCTAATTAGATAAATAAAACGGCTTTAATTGATATTTAAGAGAATCCCCTCCCTGTGGCTTTTTTATCTCCGTACAACTGAAGATCTGAAGGAACATTCGTGAAGTGGTCAGCAACTGAAAGGGCGTGGGGCTTCCCACAATGCACTCTGATCTCTGTTCAAAACATTACAAATCATATACATATTGGTTTAAAGGAGAAGTTTACATTTCAATCAGCTTTTATGTCATAAAAGTTGGACAATTTGACCCACACAAACCAATCGGATGTCTGCCGTCAGGTGACTAGTAAATGCTGCCTGCTGATTGGTTGCTTTTGGATACTATACCTTATACATACTTTTCAGTATGTAATTGATATTTTATAGAGATATTGTTACTGGGGGTCAGTGACCCCAACAACCAGAAAACATTTTACATTTCAACCTAAAAGAAAACTGAATAGGAAATAAATTAAAAAGCAAACATTAGTTTTCAAACCGATTCTTCCAGGTTTATAAATGCATTCTGGTTGTTAGGGTCACTGACTCCAGCAACCAATTAAGTGATTGTCTGCATTACTACATTTTTACTATTGTTGCTCTTTTTATTGCCTTTTTATATTCACCTTCCACTCTGACTCAGTAACTAACAAGCTGCGTAGGAGCTAAATAACCATATTGTGGTTACAAGTTTATGGCTGTATAAATGCCGGCCAGCTGGTTCCCGACCACATTCATACTAACGGCCTATCAGCCCCCCCACCCTGCCCCACAGACTTCTGTTCCTACTCTGGAACCAGCCGGGGGTCCGGGGCCTTTGGTTTGTGCAGAGAATCATAAGAAATTTCAGTTAAAAAATAATAATATTCCATCAAGTTCAGTCCCTATAAATGCCCCCCAATGCCACTTTCAATACACTCACATATATCAACCTATATAAATTCCAATACCTATAGTAATTACCTGTAGACCTTATAGCTTCACCATAGCTTTGGGTGATATTATGGTAGTCCAAGAAGCCATCCAAGTACCCCAACCCTGACAGTCTAACCTCATAGTTTAACCCAGAGGCCCCCAACCTTTCTTACTCAGGAGCCACACTCAAATGTAAAAAGACTTGGGGAGCAACACAAGCACCATAAAAGTTCATGGAGGAGCCAAATAAGGGCTGTGATTGGCTATTAGGGGCCTCTATGCACCCTATCAGCTTACAGGGGGCTTTATTTGGTAGGAAATCTTGTTTTTATTCAACCAAAACTTGCCCCCAAGTCAGGAATTCAAAAATAACTCCCTGGTTTGGGGGCACTGAGAGCAACACCCAAGGGGTTGCGGAGCAACATGTTGCCCCTGAGCCACTGGTTGGGGATCACTGGTTTAACCCTTCCATCCCCTTTACCAGTTTAGTTGCACTCTCTCCAGCTCATTTTGTAGCCTCTACCTGGTTCTGCCTAGAGTTACACAGCTGGTTATCCACAAACCCCCCAAATCTTGCATTTACAGTTAATGTCATTTCTACCCAATTGCACAACCTTGCGCTTATTACCATTGAATCTCATTGGGCAAGTTTCTGCCCAGTTCTCCAATGCTGATAAAATTCTACAATTTTTTTACCATTTCCAGGAGTTTGTTTGGTATAATTGGCCAACAGGCTGGCCAATCTGGTACAAAATTAGGTTCCTCGGCCTCTTTTAGAAAAGAAAGGGTCTCATCAGTTCTTCAAATAAAAATATGTATCAAAAATTACAAATCTAAAGGATTTTTATAACCTGAAGTAGATGAAATAGTGCGTTTCTGATTGAGCCCCAATGGTCACATGACCCTTCCTGAACAAAAAGCTAATACATGGTATAACTATTTTATTTTTGTCTAATAAACCAGTAATTATTGCACAACAGAAGAAATGTTCTTTTATCTGTTCCCATTGTGCCACACTTACTGGAAGTCGCTGTTGTGGCACCGGCCCCCGGGGGCCCCCCAAGAGAGCGCACTCGGTCACAAACATTCACTCGTCCAACGTTCATTCTTAAAGTCAACAGCAACATTTGAGGTTTGGATTTTTTTGAATGGAACTTCCTACTGTAAAACAGAACTTTCTGTTCAACCTTGTAACTTCCTTATTTAAGGGGCGCAGAGACGGATCACATCCTGTCATGTACAACCCAAACCCCACATGTGCCCCCAGAGGAACTTACTTCAGCAATTCAAGAAAAAAATGCACCACCGCCATGTGTCGGAAACCATAAATTAAATTACAGCAACTTCAACTGCTTCGCGGGCCCCCCCGTACATTAGGGGCTTATTTGTTCAGGGGTTCTGTGCCCATATAAAGGCACAAGGCTGCAGGCTGCGTTATACAGGGAACTCTGAGTATCACTCATGTATTATAAGGGATAATGTACCCCCTACTGTAAATGATAAGGATATTAGCAGTCACTGAGGGGTTCTGTGCCCATATAAAGGCACAAGGCTGCAGGCTGAGTTATACAGGGAACTCTGAGTATCACTCATGTATTATAAGGGATAATGTACCCCCTACTGTAAATGATAAGGATATTAGCAGTCACTGAGGGGTTCTGTGCCCATATAAAGGCACAAGGCTGAGTTATACAGGGAACTCTGAGTATCACTCATGTATTATAAGGGATAATGTACCCCCTACTGTAAATGATAAGGATAATAGCAGTCACTGAGGGGTTCTGTGCCCATATAAAGGCACAAGGCTGCAGGCTGCGTTATACAGGGAACTCTGAGTATCACTCATGTATTATAAGGGATAATGTACCCCCTACTGTAAATGATAAGGATAATAGCAGTTACTGAGGGGTTCTGTGCCCATATAAAGGCACAAGGCTGCAGGCTGAGTTATACAGGGAACTCTGAGTATCACTCATGTATTATAAGGGATAATGTACCCCCTACTGTAAATGATAAGGATATTAGCAGTCACTGAGGGGTTCTGTGCCCATATAAAGGCACAAGGCTGAGTTATACAGGGAACTCTGAGTATCACTCTTGTATTATAAGGGATAATGTACCCCCTACTGTAAATGATAAGGATATTAGCAGTCACTGAGGGGTTCTGTGCCCATATAAAGGCACAAGGCTGAGTTATACAGGGAACTCTGAGTATCACTCATGTATTATAAGGGATAATGTACCCCCTACTGTAAATGATAAGGATATTAGCAGTCACTGAGGGGTTCTGTGCCCATATAAAGGCACAAGGCTGCAGGCTGAGTTATACAGGAAACTCTGAGTATCACTCATGTATTATAAGGGATAATGTACCCCCTACTGTAAATGATAAGGATATTAACAGTCACTGAGGGGTTCTGTGCCCATATAAAGGCACAAGGCTGCAGGCTGAGTTATACAGGGAACTCTGAGTATCACTCATGTATTATAAGGGATAATGTACCCCCTACTGTAAATGATAAGGATATTAGCAGTCACTGAGGGGTTCTGTGCCCATATAAAGGCACAAGGCTGCAGGCTGAGTTATACAGGGAACTCTGAGTATCACTCTTGTATTATAAGGGATAATGTACCCCCTACTGTAAATGATAAGGATATTAGCAGTTACTGAGGGGTTCTGTGCCCATATAAAGGCACAAGGCTGCAGGCTGAGTTATACAGGGAACTCTGAGTATCACTCTTGTATTATAAGGGATAATGTACCCCCTACTGTAAATGATAAGGATATTAGCAGTCACTGAGGGGTTCTGTGCCCCCCATATAAAGGCACAAGGCTGCAGGCTGAGTTATACAGGGAACTCTGAGTATCACTCATGTATTATAAGGGATAATGTACCCCCTACTGTAAATGATAAGGATATTAGCAGTCACTGAGGGGTTCTGTGCCCATATAAAGGCACAAGGCTGCAGGCTGAGTTATACAGGGAACTCTGAGTATCACTCTTGTATTATAAGGGATAATGTACCCCCTACTGTAAATGATAAGGATATTAGCAGTTACTGAGGGGTTCTGTGCCCATATAAAAACTGCAGTTTGTTGAATATGTGGCACAAAATGGGAATTCCGTGCCAGTCTACAATTTGTTGGTTTCCAGCCTATCCTATTGTGCAGTTAACATTATAGACTTTGCAGAAATGGTGCAGAAATTTCAATAGTGCAGACAAAGTAATGGTTATATTTCTAGGGTTTACCTTCCCTTTAAGACTTTTCCCCAGGCTGAAGTGTATCTCGGGACAAGTGCTGATACATCCCTTCTCGTGTCACGTTAGTCAAAGAAAATGCAGAAATTGACATTTGACAAACATAAAACCACTTCAGTGTAGCACGCTTACCCCCCCCCTGCTCCCTTACAGGCCAAACTGGGACAGAAAGGGACAATAAGCAATAAGCAAATGGATTACGGTGCGGCAAAGTAATAAGGAATAAGATAGCAAAATACAAGTGTAATGAACAAAAGACTCAAAAGTGCAAGTTTAATATCCATCTTCTCTATGAACTCTCAGACCCGGCCAATGAGATTCCCCTATTGATGATGACAAGGATGGTTGATTCCATTTGCTGGTAGGGGCTTGGAAAAAAAGGACTTGGGGGCTGCACAGAAGGAGGGTAAGGACCCTGTAATACTTATTAATAATGGGTCCCTTTAAAGCATGTCGTGCTGTGGCCCCTTTACTACTAAATTAATGTCTGTCTTGCATTTTCTTATTCACCTGCTACTTTTTTTGGTGCTGCCCTGTGTGTCATTCCTTAATTGTAGAAGACATGGACTTGATACCAGATAGCAACTATATCATCTTTATTCCACTAGGGGAGCTGTATTGTCAACAGGAGCAACCATATCATCTTTATACCACTAGGGGAGCTAATATAGTCTACAGCAGGGATCCCCAACATTTCTTACTCGTGAGCCACAGTCAAACTTGGGGAGCAACACAAGCACCATAAAAGTTCATGGAGGAGCCAAATAAGGGCTGTGATTGGCTATTAGGTGCCTCTATGCACCCTATCAGCTTACAGGGGCTTTATTTGGTAGGAAATCTTGTTTTTATTCAACCAAAACTTGCCCCCAAGTCAGGAATTCAAAAATAACTCCCTGGTTTTGGGGCACTGAGAGCAACATCCAAGGGGTTGGGGAGCAACATGTTGCCCTGAGCCACTGGTTGGGGATCACTGGTCTACACAAAGCCTTGGGTGGGGGCATATGGTACATGAAGGTGGACAATACAGGTTCTCCTCTTATTTTTTTCTTCTTCTCTTTCTTGGAGACAAGTCCCATTGTAGGAGTCCTAGCTAGTGGTCAGGGGCAGTCATGTTGCTCCCCATCCAGAGGGAAATGCTGAAGAGGGGTGGTCCCAGTATGCCCCCTAGTGTAGTATGACATTGCCCTGTAGTGCACACCAGTTGAGCACAGTTTCTCTTTATAAAAGAAATGCTTTGTGACACCACGTTCTGTACCCACTCTACATAAAGACTGACAGATATGAAGTTATTCAAACCTACAGTATGTCTGATTGATTCCTATGCAAGGCCCCTGTGGAAAGAGGGTGAAATAAAGTGCTATGCAACATCCCCAGGCAGAACCCTGTAGTACTGCTCCTTGGCCATTTCACATTGTATTACCTATTTGCTATGATAACACACATTTTACTGCACTGACCCTTCCACCACCTTCTGAACAACACCACCCACACTCCCCATTATAGCCCAGTGGTCTCCAAACTTTTTTGCACCATGGACCGGTTTCAAGCAAGACAATAGATGGATACAGACCTGAGCTTGTTTCCCTGCAACTAGATGCACCCAGCCCCCTTGCTCTTCTTACTCCCACCTAAGTGGTGACATCCCCTGACACTTAATATGGAGCTTTAAGTACTTTGGTCCTTTTCACGATGAGTAGAAAGCTTCCTGGGCTTCGCATAGCAATTGTCATGGAGTTGGGATCACAGGTAATTGGGACCAGAGGTGGCCCAGTTAACACAGCCCACAGCCCGGCACTGGTCCCAGGCCCGGTGGTTGGAGAACCCTGTTATAGCCCACTCTTCGGTAACAAGTAGTAAAGCAGACTAGGGCAGTGGGGTTGGCTGTCGCCATTACTGGCCACTTCGCTTCCTATCCGTGGCTCTCTGGCAGGAGCATAAAGCCATAACCAGACCAGCTCCAACTGTGCAGTCTTCTAATGTGTAATAGGAAGCCATGAACAGGTACTGTAGTAGACAGACACGGTGACCAACAACCACACTGCCTTTTATTACCAGGTACAGTGCTGGGTCCTACTGGGAAGCGTGGGTGGTGAGATTAGAGATGGCACCTCTGAGGGGGCCCTTGGACACCCAATAATTCTTCTATTGAGGAATATCTTCATCAACTTATCTCAAATGTTTACTTAATATTTGACCATGAATTTGACCCTTTTCAATATAAACAAGGGGAGTAACCTTATCTTGCCCAACCTGTAGCAATGCCCCTAGCTGACGCGCATGGGTGAACTTGTCCTTCATGTAAATGCACACGCGGCCCCGTAGGATAAGGTAATAGTGCAATGCAAGCAAACCACAAGCAACAAGGTGCTTAGGAAGATTGGAAGAAGGTTGTTTTTCTGTTACTAACCACAGGCTGTTGTAAGAGTAATTCTTAGAACAGAATGTTGGGGAAACTCACCACAACTTTCCCTTTTGCCACTCATCCATTGTCCAACCGTCAATGAACGTGTATCATGAATTACATAACAATGAGTTTCTACATTTATAAAAGAGATGTATCGGGGCATCTGCGGTCGCCGCATTGATAGCAAGGCTTCCTCTGGAATAGAGAAGTTTATTGCTCAGATGTAACCAACGTATTTCAATGAAATAACTACAGCAGGCTGAGCACTACAGATACGTAATGTTTTGGAGATATCATTGCCGCCCATGGGCTTTTATCTGGAGCACATGTTACTATTACCATTGCATTAATAATTATTAAATGGGTTGTAGATCGTCTATGAGTGTCTGGGGCCCTCAGAGAAGCAAGTAGGAAGCATAGGTAGCAGTAGCAGAACAACCTAGTACCATAGTGTCCTACCATCACCCAATGGTGTATAGATACTGGGCTGCTCCAAAATCCAACATGAAGAACTGAAATCCCTTACTCCCATATTTTCATGACTCCAGAGAATAAAGTAGCCCTTTGACAAACATATCCTCCTTTTATGTTGTGCCTTTCAGTTGTGTGTCCCTCTGTTCTTTATTAACCCCCCCACACCCAACTTCTCGCCTGCCACCCTTGGCAATAATAACCCTTTGTTTACTGAGCTGCAATAAGTACTTAATGTCCATGAAGAAGGTTAGAAGGACTTGGTGCTGCACCAAGCTACAGATAGACATTCCCGTTCCCAGCCTATTGCCTGGATGATGGTTCCAGGGACTGTACCACTTTATAACCACTTTGTCAACAGAAATTTTTATTGGACCTGACCATTATCTGCCTGTCAGAATTTACAAAAGTACATTAAATGCATCCAAATTCTTAGCTTCTCACCACACTGAGCACGTGCAGTGCCACTGACACACAAATGATGGCCTAACACGATCCAAGATGGGGAACTGCTGGGGACAATTACTGTTACAATTACTGAGCCTCTGGGCTGGTACAGTAGTTTTGGTATATAAGATACTGCATTTTTAGCCACATTCTTTTTATGATTTAGTTCTCCTTTAATCTTTACTTCACATTACAAGGCACTAATAAACACTCATAAGCAATAAATGATTGTTCAGTTTGGCTAGAAACAGATAATTCCTTCCACCAACAGAACTGGAAAATACACAGGATGACAAATATTTGTTGGCAAAGCTGCTCTATACAGTCACACTCACAGTCGCAGCTTCTTCATCTGATGGTGCAACAGCGCCTCTTGGTGTCTGGATGAAACATTTTTTCATTTCCTCCCACATTTCCTTTTTATATACCCATAACTCATGTGTCCCATTCATACTGGAGGCATACATATTATTTATATATTGCAGGATTCCTGCTACATCTACAAGTCATCTCTATTTTGCTTCTCTGTTTTTAAATGAAGGAGCGCAATATACTAACAACCGCGGGGAACATGGAATATTTATGTGACGTCAATAAGGTTAAATAAGTTTTCAATTAAACAATCTCTTTCAAATAAGGCTGTGGCTTGAAAAAAAACAATATACAACAAATAAGCAAATGTGAAAAATTGGGCAAAGTTCAATGGACCAACCAAACGGGCTTTATGTCTTAGGGATGTTGTAGGGATGTGATAAAATGGAATTCACATAAGACGTGTTTCCCGTATGTATGGTGCTTCTTATAGAGTAAGGACTGGATGGAACCTACCTGCAGAGTAGGTATGTCCCTGGGGTTACAGATGGCAGGGCAGTTTGGCTAGGATGTAATTGCTTTGCTCAAGGTAGTCCCATATGGCTCCCATCCAGTAGGAGAATACAGGGCAAGGCAGGGGTTAGTTTGGGACACTCACATGGAAAGTGTTGGGGTGATGTTCCCGACACCCTGGTTTAAGGGAACTCAGTGATCTCCAGGGGTACAGGGACCAGTCAGCAGGGGAAAGGTGTAACATATAAGAATTCCCTAGAAGAATCAAATGAAAGTTCCAAGAAAGGGAGAAGAGAATCCTGGTGAGCAATTTATTATGGCTATTGATTATTGTTCTACTGAGCTGCATGCTGAATATAAGCATTAAATACACTTTGGCCTGACGTCAATAATGTAATTATTTCTACTTAACTATTTTGAAAACAATTGACATTTATATATAACGTGTATTTACTAATGCATATTTTGCTTTGTCAGTAGCAGAACTGAAGCACTACATGTTCTTAGGTTTGCCCAAGGTCTGGGATGAGGTCCAACAGCTACACAAGATGGTAGGGAAAGAAATAAGGGGAGAACATGGTTTAAATGAAACCATGAATGAAAGGATCCAGCCTGGACCACTCAAGTGACAGCTGAGGGCACTCACGCAGACGGCCCACTCAAGTTCCCCCAACAATCTCTTTCTCTGGGGTAACCTTAAGCGGTCTCCATGTCTTTTTATGGAATATGGTTGCTATTGAGTTGGAAATGCAGTAGAAAATTGTAGTAGTGCCAAGTGTTTTGGTTGTTGAAAGAGGTGGTTCCCACCTTCTCCTGGGCTTGAAAGGACTAAAACAACTTACTTTTTTAATAGATTCTGGTTTTCCTGCCAAAAACTGCTATTCCTTTTGCCCATTTTTGCTATTATGTGAGTGCATCATTGTCATTATAACTGCCCATCTACTGCAATTCCAGTATGGCAGGGGGGTGCAGGCCATTCATGATGTACATATTGAGTAGATCAAACCATGTCTGGGTCTCATTTAGTGCTAGAAGATACAATCCAAACCCAAGGTCTTGAGAGTAATATGGTGCCAAGTCCATCATGGCTTCTGCAGTGCTCCCACATTCAATTCTGCCAGCTAAACAAATGGCAGCCATGTACATGAACACCTATGCTCTGCCTGCATGAAGTCTGTGCAGTTTGCCCAAATTGGTGGCACTCCCATAGGGCTCAATGGCACTCTGCAGCTCAGACCCGGCCCAAGGAAAGTCTCCCATAGGGCTCAATGGTACTCTGCAGCTCCAACCCGGCCCAAGGAAAGTCTCCCATAGGGCTCAATGGCACTCTGCAGCTCCAACCCGGCCCAAGGAAAGTCTCCCATAGGGCTCAATGGCACTCTGCAGCTCCAACCCGGCCCAAGGAAAGTCTCCCATAGGGCTCAATGGCACTCTGCAGCTCCAACCCGGCCCAAGGAAAGTCTCCCATAGGGCTCAATGGCACTCTGCAGCTCCAACCCGGCCAAAGGGAAGCCTCCCATAGGGCTCAATGGCACTCTGCAGCTCCAACCCGGCCAAAGGAAAGTCTCCCATAGGGCTCAATGGCACTCTGCAGCTCCAACCCGGCCCAAGGAAAGTCTCCCATAGGGCTCAATGGCACTCTGCAGCTCCAACCCGGCCCAAGGGAAGCCTCCCATAGGGCTCAATGGCACTCTGCAGCTCCAACCCGGCCAAAGGAAAGTCTCCCATAGGGCTCAATGGCACTCTGCAGCTCCAACCTGGCCCAAGGAAAGTCTCCCATAGGGCTCAATGGCACTCTGCAGCTCCAACCCGGCCCAAGGAAAGTCTCCCATAGGGCTCAATGGCACTCTGCAGCTCCAACCCGGCCAAAGGAAAGTCTCCCATAGGGCTCAATGGCACTCTGCAGCTCAGACCCGGCCCAAGGAAAGTCTCCCATAGGGCTCAATGGCACTCTGCAGCTCCAACCCGGCCCAAGGAAAGTCTCCCATAGGGCTCAATGGCACTCTGCAGCTCCAACCCGGCCCAAGGAAAGTCACCATACCGAAGCTTGAATGAATCCGAAACTTTCCTACTCAGCTTGACAATACGATTTTGTTGCATAATTTTTGACACACAGTACGAAAAAGTCACGCAAAATAACAAAACTTAGGAATAAAAATACGATTTTGTTGTATTCGGTCCGATCGTACTTAAATAAATTCCCACACCTTGTGTCTCAACCCTCTCTCCTTGTAGATTGTAAGCTCTATTGGGCAGGGCTCCCTTCACCTCTTGTATCGGTTACTGATTGCTTTATATGTTACTCCTTGTAGAGTGTAAGCTCTTTTGGGCAGGGCTCCCTTCCCCTCTTGTATCGGTTATTGATTGCTTTATATGTTACTCCTTGTAGAGTGTAAGCTCTTTTGGGCAGGGCTCCCTTCCCCTCTTGTATCGGTTATTGATTGCTTTATATGTTACTCTGTATGTCCAATGTATGAAACCCACTTATTGTACAGCGCTGCGGGATATGTTGGCGCTTTATAAATACATGTTAATAATAATAATAACAATAAATAGGCCCCTAAATCTTGCACTAGTCAGTGTCCTACCTAAAAGTTACTGGGTCCCACACTTTAATAATTTCAGGGTCCCCTATTGCGGGAAGATGATCCATCCGGCAACGTTTACTGCTCAGCCCGTTGTAGCGGAGGGGTTCTGCCGTCCCTACTATTACGCCATTGGAATGCCTCCTGTTCCATTCCTCGTAAAAATATCAGGTTTACTTAGAAGCATCCCAACCACATGAATGAAGCGGCCGGCACGTGTTCTGCCGTCTATAGTCCCCTTGGCCGTTCCTTTTTTTTTTTTTTCTCAGTTTCTGTCATGAAGTAGAGTCGGGCCACGTGCATTGGAGTCTCGCTCCGGGCCCAGTAATCTTATGCCACTAGGAGCTGAGGCCCAGCAGGGTAACAGGAGAAGGCACGCGGTGCTGAGCACTAGTGACGATATAAATCTCCGGAGTAAATATATCCAACTGGTATGTGCTGGAATGATCCTGGGAAACCACTTAGTAGGGGGATCCAAGTGAACAAGGAGTCAAGTGCATGTTGGAAAATGTGTGGGGATTTAATAAAATGAATCTGAGCTTAACGCTTCATCGTTCCTGCAAGAAACCCCCCCGTTAGATACAATCGGTGGGAATGCTGCTCCTAATGGGATGAAGGTTCATTTGTGCAAGTGTTTAGTAGTCGGGATTTAGTCCAGTGACCTAGTTACGTAGTTAATGTGGGTTAATCAAAAACAACTGCCCATCAGGTTTAGTGATTCTTATGTGATCCCCCAGCATCAATGGTACATTCTGCCCCTCCTGGAAATACATCCATATGTACATACACACGCCGTATATATATATATTTATATACATTCACTTACATAGACAAAACTAACTGTAGATTTGCCATCACAATATCCCCCATAGGACATTCCACAACCTCATTGCCTTCACCGTTAAGAACTTAATTGAAAGTTCTGTTCCTCAAGTCTAAAGGGGGGGGGCTCTTGTTCTTCATTCTTTTCTATTGGAAACAAATATCCCCAGCTATCTGCCTATAATCCCCTCTAATGTACTTGTACAGAGTAATCATGTCCCCTCGCAAGCGCCTCTTTTTCAGAGAAAACAACCCCAACCCTGACAGTCTAACCTCATAGTTTAACCCTTCCATCCCCTTTACCAGTTTAGTTGCAGTCTCTGCACTCTCTCCAGCTCATTAATATCCTTCTTAAGGACTGGAGCCCAAAACTGCCCCCCATACTCAAGGTGAGGCCTTACCAGGGACCTATAAAGAGGAAAAAATGTGTTTTTGTCCCTAGAGATAATTGCCATTTTTATGCAAGACAGCACTTTATTTGCCTAGTAGATAATGAGTGACACTGCCTAAAGTTACACAATCTGTTATCCACAAGAACCCCCACACCTGCTCAATTAAACATACACCCAACACACCTCTATTTAGTTTATAACTAGCATTTATATTTTGCCCACATGCAAGAAATGACTTATCAATATCACTTTTCACCTATACACATCAGGAGCCGTGTATACTGTATAGCACTGGATCATACAACAGTGACTGTAATTCTGGAACATGGAGTTCACGAAAGTGAGTGATTTTATGTCAGAGCAGTAACCCATATGGCATGATCATCCGTACCTTGTAGGACCCTTTAAAGAGCAACAATGTCCTCCATTATTTTAGTAGTTACTACAGGAAATATCCTGCTCTAGACTTACAGTATCACTTATTACTTATATACTTACATAGTGATATCTAGCTATAAGGAATTCAGTTTAGATATCTGACCACTCCAGTGCTATCATGTCCCATTGGCTGCTAAACCTTGACCCCTTCTAGCTTTTTGTAAAGGTCCCCATACACGGGCCGACTATAGCTGCCGATATCGGTCCCTTGGACAGATTCGGCAGCTAATCGGCCCGTGTATGGGGAGAGCAGAGCGGCTTGGCCAACCGATATCTGGCCTGAAATTGGCCAGATCTCGATCGGCCAGGTTAGAAAATCCGGTCGGATCGGGGACCGCATCGGCTCGTTGATGCGGTCCCCGATCCGACTGCCCCATTGCCGCCCACATAATCCAATCGGATTATTTTTTTTTACCTAAATGCTCCCCGATATCGCCCACCCGTAGGTGGGGATATCGGGGGAAGATCCGCTCGCTTGGCGACATCACCAAGCGAGCGGATCTGCTCGTGTATGGCCACCTTAACAGACTTAATAACACAATTAGAGCCCAAAGGGAGATAACAAAGGTTGCACCAGTTGCCAGTGAGTGAAAGTAAAATAAAAATAGGCATGGTGGCCCTAAGCCTTTGGTTTACTGCAAACAATTAAACAGGTATGGGCTGTAATTCTATGCAGAACTGCCTATTTAATTGGTCACCTCCCTGGGCTGAATGGCAGTCACCTCCAAAGGACTAAATGCCAGCCACAATCAGCATTCAAAGACTGAGAGGCTTTGTTGGCACTAAATTTGTTCAGACTTGGAGGGGGAAATGCAATACAAAGCTGCCAACACAGAGCCACATACTGTACTGATCAGAAGAATGTATCTAAGCAAGGATAGGGTGTTGGGAAAGGCATGGATATTGTTACCCACTTCAGTCAACATAAACAGCACAGCTGGTCTTGACGGGCGGGTGCTTTAATCCTGGGAGCATTGCTATTATTTTAATGTGTTAAGGAGACCTAAATAAAACAGCACAGGTGTCAATAAGAGAGCTATTTTGGTCAGCCCTAGCATGATGGGGGTGCACTTGACTTTGTTTCCCCTATTGCAATGTCATCTTAATCCGAGATTATCCAACCAGGTGCCAGATGTTAATATAACCTCCCAAACAGACCTTCCCACCCATCTGCACATAGCTCAGCCTCACCAACCTCTTCACCCAAAAGGAATAAAGGCAAAGTTCAGCACCAGGGTGAGCCATGAAGACTCACTTCTTCTCCAGCCTTGTACACTGCTCAGCCACTGTATTCAACTGTGGGGCTTCACTGAGTCCATATTCTGCCCCTGTGGTTTCCACACTATGAGGTTGGCCCCCTCTGTGGGGATCAAACTAGTGGGGGGGGGGGGGCAGCTTGGATAACAGTTAGACTCAATTTCATGTAATGGTTATTTGCTGTGCATTGGTTTGTCTGTGTCCGCAGCGGCACATAACCAGCCATTTTCTCTTCCACAGCATGTAATCACAATATTACTTAATGGCATCATAGGTTGAAGTCAAGTATTGATACCATTTCTTGGAGGCACCTTGGCCTATAAATTGCCAACAAGAAGACTACGCCAGTTGTTAGGTTATTATGGTCCCTTCACCAAGAGCCCAGCTTTGCTTCTGTTGTGCAATTGGGACCAACCTTGCTCATTGGCTGTTCATTTGTCTTCCTTCTGCCTCTACCCTTGTCTGGTTACCTTTGTGAGTCTTGCTGCCAGCCATTACCTGGATTTGCCTTGCCCTACGGTGCCAGACTCCCAGCCCGCTCCCCACTGAATTGTCTCCCTGTAGCACTTTGGGTGATATTCGTTCTAGTTAGAGGTTCTTGGGGGCTGCCTTTCTTAACAGATTGCTGGTGGTCTGTGTTATCTGTTTCTGAGCAAAAAGGCCTGCGGCTACCTCCATGAATACAGTGCTGCCAGAATTCAATGGTGCTGTATTCATGAGAGGTGGGAATCTAGCACAGAGGTGTTCCTTACCAACACCCCAACTTGTACATCATTCAAACTAAAAGTTTGCCACCTACCCTATGGCAGGCAATAAGCACAGGGCTGGCCGATGTGGGGCAGAAACTCTAGGGTTATGCTCTTGGTCAACATAAATGAAACATTATATTAACAGCAACCCTATACATAATCACCACCAAGAATAATGTATACTTCAGCTTTCCTCTTCTGGTAAGTCAAACATCTGATAAACACCCCAAATGTCTACACTCTTCATTCTAGTTTATCGTTTTCCCCACATTGTTGAATGCACTTTACTTTACTCCTTTTTGACAAACATAAGCAGAACGGCCAATGTCAGGGAGGTTATACCAGTTACACACACAGGGCCCCCCATCTGCATATGTTTAGCCCTTCGAAAAGCGCGTTGAGTTGAACATTAACTACAGAACGGCTCAGGCAACCAGTGGAGGTGGGCCAATTCCTGGGAAAGAATGATACTTTCAACGGAACATTGCTTAGTGTTCAACTTGATCGTGCCGTCCAATAATAGGCCCTGTGTGGAGTTAACAGAGGAGAAATAGCCTGTCATATCAATCATAGCGAGGGATTCTGTCTGTACAGGATCCTTTCATGGCTCTGTTTCAGCACTGGCACCATACATGTTCCTTCTTGGGTGTCAGAGATCATCATATGGACGTATTCCTGTGAATTTCAGTGCTTCTGGCCAGAACATGTACGTTGTGTGCCGTCCTTCTCAGCTTTCCCATATTCAGTGCTCGACTCTGGTTTCATGCCAGTGAGTGAGGCTCTTTCCATACAGCGGAGAATGCCCCGTGCATGACTTCACGGACCTATTTGAAGTTCTATTCTTAGTGCCAGCGTGTATCTGAATGTACACGACTAGGGATATGTAGTCCAAATTCCTCCCGGTCGTCTATATTAAGAAATAATAACTTTTCTAACAAGCAACGGCGACGGGCAACGGTTTAACTAATGACTCCCTGAATCCAACAAGCATTATAGGCATTTATCTCTATATTATTGAATCCTAAGGGTACCGCACAGGGAAATGAAAGATATCACCTTATGGAATATATCCAGGGTCGGACTAGGCCGCCGGGGCCCAGATCCGACCCTTGCCGGTGATCCCTCTGCCCGACCGTTCCTCCCCTGATGCGTTAAATTTACGCGCGCTCAGGGGAGGACATCGGGTGGGGGACCCTGTGGGGGGTTAGGGGGGCCCTACGGGGGGGGGGTAGGGGACGCGCCTGGCGGGGGCACCTGCACCCCCCAGTCCGACCCTGAATATATCGGTGCGCTCATGTCTGTCCAGATTCATTTACTGACGTCAGAACTCGGAATTGATCACCCATAATGAACAAGTTAAACCCCCCGCAAAAAAAGTAATCAGTGAACAATCTCTTAATATTTAAATACCTGCCACTCTGGGTGTTAAAAGGTTAATAGTAAGGCTGTGGCATCCCCTTAATCACTTGGGAATCCATCTCCTTCTCTGACCCACTCAGCCCCCTCCCACAGGAATTTACTTTGGCCATTGGCCCCTGAGCATGCTCAGTTCTTCCCAACTCAAGTTACTAAACACACCCTCCAGTCAATGAAGAGATGGCATCACTGGTTTCCATAGAAACTCTGCTCTAGCTGTGTCTCTGCTGGAGAAACATGTTTATGTATCAGAGGGAAAATGGCCGCCGGTGAAAGCTGCTATTTGCTTTACAAATATATGATGGTGCTGGCGAACAGAGAGAGCATATACGGTACAAATGATGTAGTTTGGGTGGGGAAGATGTGCCCAACTGATATACATTGTAGGAAAATGTGGGGTTTACATGTCCTTTAAACATTAGCAAGGACCAGGGTTTTATTTCTAGGCCAGTCAGTTCTTTTAAAGCTACAGGAAACCAGAAATTTCAATCAGGTGCATTTTGTTCTATAGATGCTGTATAGCTAAGCCTCTAAAGGTCCCCATACACGGGCCAATTGTAGCTGCCGATATCGGCCCCTTAGACTGATTCGGCAGCTTATCGGCCCATGTAGGGGCAGCAACGACGAGCCTGCCTGATCGACATCTGGCCTGAAATTGGCCAGATATCAATTGGGCAGGTTAAAAAATGTAGTCAATGCGGTCCCCGAACCGACTGTGCCCATTGCCATCATTATAATTTGTCCCAAACTATCAAATTAGCCTAAATTTGCCCGATATTGTCCACCCGTAGCTGGGGATCTCAGGAGATCGGGCCAAGCGAGCGGATCTTAACGTGTATGGCCACCTTAAGACACAGAGGGCCGACATTGGCTGCTGATATTTCTGGCAGACTCTTGGCATCTATTTTAATGTGAATATCAAGACTTGTCAAGTGTATCCCTCCATGTTAGGTTCAGTAGCCAATCAGTTTGCTTTCAAATAGATAACCAGCAAATACTACCTGCTAATGGATCGCTGTGGGTAGCTGGACCTGTGCAAGCGGTGGCTTTTATTACCCATATTTATGTCAAAGTTAGACCGGCTCCCATTATGGACCATTGGCTGTTGTTGTAGCAACATCTCCCGACAGCATTTATCTCTCAGTAAGTAACTCAATGATGCTGAAGGCCCAGAGGAACCATAGATATAAATGTCCGTTATTATAGTCTTCCCCACCTACAGCTGCAGGCCCTATAATAAGCTGTGCATGGGCAGTTCCCACAGCTCCAATGGGGGATTGGCACAAATGTTGGCCATTCGGCCAGTATATTGAGACGGCCAACATATCCGTGATGCCGGTGTCCATACTGAGTATAGTCGTGGGTCCATGTCTCTTCCATAATGGATATTGTTGCTGTCAAAGCGCTTCCCTACATTCATGGGATTGGGATATTGGGCCGACACTCAACAGTCTTCTTCTCAGACAGTGATCTTTTGTAATTTAAATGGAAAATATGAGGTTTATAAATGGTTGGGATGCACCAAATCCACAATTTTCGGATTCAAGCGAACCCCGAATCCGCCGAATCCCCAACCAAACCCCACTCCTAATTTATATATGTAAATACCAAAGGGTTAAATTTTCAACTTCTGTGTTCATGTGACAAAAAGTCACGTGATCTTAAGGATTCAGTTCGGCTAGGAGCGTGGATTGGCCAAATCCAAATCCTGTTTGAAAAGGCCGAATCTTGGCCGAATCCTGGATTCAGTACATCCCAAATAAATAGTGTTCACTTCAAATATATATAAATACTCAGTAATATAGGATCATTGCCATAGGTTGAATTGCAAAGGGACCCCCTACTGACCTACACCCTATGTGGCCGCTGCCATTTGGAGAAATCAGAAGACTTTATAGAAAACATTTAAGAAATAGTAAGTCTGCCATGATAGGTGGGAGGAGTCAAGGGGGAGGAGTCAAGATATGGAAGGCTTTTAAAGTGACACTGATCCTAAAAAACATGGTGTTTTATTAATTGGGTGCCCAGCAGCTACACAGTGATGCCTTTCTATGGCCCTGGGGGGGGGGGGTTTGTGTTGCAGCTGGTTCCCAGGGGGCCCTTCAGCACTTTCTTTTCTTCAAAAAAACGTGTAAACCCATTTCCCAGAAAAGGCCTGTTTTTTGTTTTTTCTTACAGGGGTCTGCGCTGAAAACTTTAGAAAAAAATAAAATAAACCACTTCCTCTGTTCGTTAACTGAACTGGTGGGTGATAATGGGAACCGCAGGAGCCCCGCCTCTCCGATACCATGAAAATGACTTGGCACATCGTGGGCAAACGGATCAGCGCGTTGAGAAGTGGCGGAATGCATCTGCTGAAGCAGAGAAAAGCCAAGTGGAAACATTTTTTTTCGTAATTTGTACTCGATATGGAATTCTGTAACGTGCTTGTGTGGCAATAACTATTGCTGGTATCGTTACGGCGCCAACCCGGAACCCCCTTCCATTCATTCAGTTATGGGCACCTTCAGCCAAGTCTTGACCAGCCCACATTGGCCCAAGATACCAGCTGCCCAACCCATTTAGCTGTAGGTGGTGCAGTTCAGGGGCGGGGAGGGAGACCTTTGGAATAGGCCTGGGGCCTACGTTATAACAGAGAACCTACTAGAACCTTGTAGTACAGGGGAATCCCTATGCTGCTATAGTTTTATGGTATCTCTCTGTACAGGCTATGAGCAAACTTAGGGGGCTGTTCCTGCTGAATTGTGCTTAGTACAGGGGAATCCCTATGCTGCTATAGTTTTATGGTATCTCTCTGTACAGGCTATGAGCAAACTTAGGGGGCTGTTCCTGCTGAATTGTGCTTAGTACAGGGGAATCCCTATGTGCCATAGTTTTATGGTATCTCTCTGTACAGGCTATGAGCAAACTTAGGGGGCTGTTCCTGCTGAATTGTGCTTAGTACAGGGGAATCCCTACGTGCCATAGTTTTATGGTATCTCTCTGTACAGGCTATGGGCAAACTTAGGGGGCTGTTCCTGCTGAATTGTGCTTAGTACAGGGGAATCCCTATGTGCCATAGTTTTATGGTATCTCTCTGTACAGGCTATGAGCAAACTTAGGGGGCTGTTCCTGCTGAATTGTGCTTAGTACAGGGGAATCCCTATGTGCCATAGTTTTATGGTATCTCTCTGTACAGGCTATGAGCAAACTTAGGGGGCTGTTCCTGCTGAATTGTGCTTAGTACAGGGGAATCCCTATGTGCCATAGTTTTATGGTATCTCTCTGTACAGGCTATGAGCAAACTTAGGGGGCTGTTCCTGCTGAATTGTGCTTAGTACAGGGGAAATTTTTGTTTATTGAGTTCTTGCATCCTAATACAATAAAGCTTAAAATAACATAACAAATAAGCAAAAGCATTAAATAGATTTACATGCAGTAAACATAATTAGCTTATCCTATAAACGTATCCGCTTGCTCTGTGGGCAACTGTACAAATGTTACAAAGCTGATGTATAGTTGCACCTGAGCTATACAACGCTGCTCAATTTCCAACTTTAACTCAACTTCAATGAGCGGCTCAGCCTGGCTGGGTGCCACTCTACTATAAACAACTATATACACAAAACATGGCTCTGACTCCAGGAAGGCAAAAGATTGGGCTACTCACCTAAAACTGTATGAAGCCCCATCAGAAAAATACGACGAAGGCAAAAATCTAAGGGGGGTGAAAAGAACTAGCCCAACACCAAAGAGACATCAGAATTAGCAAGAGACTCACGGTGGGTCAAACTGAATGCCCCTCCACAGACCCTTCCACCTTGCTCCATCCATCCTTTGTCTCTCCAAAGAGCGTATCTTCCCGAGCTCACCCAGTACCATATCCACCACCACTGGACAGGGGAGGACTTCACGCCTGAGAGAAACCTTGCACCGTGTGTTCCAGGTGTAAAAGCGGACAACAGAGCTGACTAAGAAAAGAGTGCCCAAATCATACCCCCTGTGTCGCTTGAATGCCCCATAGGCCCACTCCTGGTAATTACAACCAGAGAGGCAAGGAATGCCCAAGGCAGCAGAGACTTGTTTGTAAACATCTATGTTAAAGGGGCACTGAAGCAAGAAGTGGTCCATCGTTTCCACTTCCCCAGAGCATTCCTCTCGTGGGCAGTCACGGTCATCAGTGCGTCTGTACTTCAGATTCCCATTAACATAGAGCTTCCCGTGGAAGGAGCGCCAGACGACATCCCTGAGCTTAGGGGGAACCCTTGGGGAATTGACTAAAGAGAGCCCTGATCTCAACACCTCGTCTGGACAGTCTTTCAGGGCCAGTGATGCATGAAAGTAGGAACCCAAGACTCTCCTATCGATGTCCCTTCTTGGAGAAGCCCTGATCTCCCCAACAGACACACACCACCGCCTCATCACCTTCAGACTCACGGCAACATAAGGCGGGAGAGGGGCATGAGGAGCACGCACGCTCTTTACCAAGCCGCCTCTCTTCCAACACTCAAGAAAAGGAAGGGCCCAAACTCTGAAGATCTCCACCCACAAAGGAGGCTTCTCCAACAGGAGGTTGTTATAGTTATACTTAATAAAGGTGTTCACGAAGAACACAACGGGGTTCACCATACCGAGACCCCCCTCCTTCCTTTGTAGGTAGGTAATATTTCTTTTGATGAGGTTTGTCTTATTCCCCCATAACAGTTGGAAGAAGAGACCTTTGATCTTAACGTAGAAAGCTTCTGGCAAAAGGCACACATGGCTGAGATACAAAAAGATTGGAATCAGGTAGGTTTTGATAAGATCCACCCTTTCTCTGAGGGTAAATTTCAACCCTTTCCACCGGTTCACCAGAACAGATGCGGTTTCCAACTTGCCCTCCCAAATTTGCTTGGCATAATCGCCATGGCCAAATTCGATACCAAGAATTTTAATTTTGGGCTGGGCCACTGGGAAGACATCCGGAAGATCGAAGGCAGGATCTCCCTTCCCCATCCAGAAAGTTTTGCACTTATTCTGATTAATCAAGGACCCAGAGGCCCTTGAGTAGTCCCTTAGCACCCGTGCCACAGTCTCTGCCTCCTCCCCACTAGACACGACTACTGTGACATCGTCTGCATAAGCGGAGACCTTCAGGGCCCTCCCGGGAGACAGAGGAACCCCTGCTAATGCATCGCACTCTATCCGCCTTATGAGGGGATCAATGGCAAATACATAAAGCAAAGGGCTCAAAGGACAGCCCTGTCGGACCCCAGAAGAAACCCCAAAGCTCTCCCCGGACCAACCATTCACAAGTGGGAAACTCTCGGCCCCTTTATACAAAATCTTTAGCCAATTAACAAATTTACCCGGAAGACCGTACCTGTCAAGGAGCAACCAGAGATACTCGTGGTTTACCCTATCAAAAGCCTTTGACTGATCCAAAGTCAGCAGATACTTACCCCACTCGCAGATCCTGCACCGCTCTAGGACCTCCCGGATGCCAAGGACAGCGGAAAAGGTGCTGCGGCCCTTCACTGTGCAGTGCTGAGAGGGGGAAAGAAGCCTTTCTGCAAAAGGAAAAAGGCGGTTGAACATGACCTTTGCCAGAATCTTTCGGTCTGTATTGAGAAGAGCGATGGGGCGCCAGTTCTCAACCTTAGACTGGTCCAAACCCTTGGTGAGGAGAATAAGAGCTGAGTGTCTCATAGAGGGAGGGAGTAGGCCCTCTTCCAGGGTGCTATTGAATACCTCTGTGAGACGAGGGGCCAGGACATCAACAAACTGTTTATAAAATTCGGCTGTTAAACCGTCAGGCCCTGGAGACTTTTTGAGGCCTAAGCCTTCAATTGCCTTCCTGACCTCCTCAACTCCAATCTCACACTCCAATTCGTCAAAAGAAATATTCTCATCTTGCAGAATAGGGGTCTCTTCCAGAAAGGAAGACATACTGGCCCGGGAGAGCCCCTGCCCCTTCAGGAGTTTAGCATAGTAGTTCTTAACAACTCTGAGAATACCAGGGACCGAAGTCTCTAGTACCCCAGCCTCATTTTGCAAGCCATGTATGGACTTGCGGGAAAACACTTCCCGGCAGTTTTGGTAAGGGTCGGGCGAGTGGTGCTTCCCGTAGTCCCTCTCCAAAACCAGGGAAGAGTACCTGTCATACTGATACTCCTTCATGAGGGCACGGACCCTGGCAACTTCCCCACCTTGGGCCCCATCAGACACCAGTCTGTCTAACTTTCTCCTGAGAGATTGGTAGGCACGATCTTTATCAATTTGTATCTTGTTTGCTAGGCCTCGAAAGAGTCCTGCTGCCCTCTTTTTGACCATCTCCCACCACTCCGCCTTAGTGTTGCACAGATCTAATAAGGATTCCTGAGCCTGAAAGAACTCCCTGAAGGACTGATTTACACACTCCTCCCCCAGGAGGGCCGAATTCAGGCGCCAAAGACCCCTTCCCCTCTGAGGGGACTCTGAAACATTCAAGGACACACTCACCATACAGTGATCGGAGAACTCCACGGCTGTCACCTCAGGAGGAGACACTATGAAGTCCTGTTTAACAAAAAACCTGTCTATCCTACTTCTACATGTTCCTCTATAAAAAGTGAAACCCGTGCGGTCAGGGAAGTGGCGAATGTGCACATCCTCTAGGCCGGCCTGACTAACTATGCTATTCAGGTAAATGCTATCATAGCCCAGCCGACCTGCGGCACCTCCCCTATCCATAGGCCTAGTCACGGTGTTAAAGTCACCGCCAAAAATTATCGGCCGGGCTGTAAAAAGAAAGGGCTTAATCCTGCTAAACAGGTCCCTCCTCGCCTTTAGGGTCTGAGGACCGTACACATTAATAAGGCGAAGATTCTGCCCATTCAGCAGGACGTCTAAGACCATACATCTGCCCATCTCTACCTCAATCACCCGTTTGACTGTTACCTTACTGGTCTTAAAAAGGACCGCCACTCCGCTGTACATCTCGGCCGCAAGAGACCAGTAGGAAGGACCGTGCACCCATTCCTTCTTGGCCCTATGGAGCACCTGAAGATTGCATAATCTGGTCTCTTGCAAAAATAAAATGTCTGCCTCAACTCGGGAGAGAAAAAAGAAGGCCGTGTCTCTTGCGCCTACAGACTTAACGTCGCGACATTAATGGTCACGACGCGTATCGGAGGGGGAACAGCCATTTACAGGGTGATTAAGATGAGGAGGTTTCCACCCTCCTTTTTACCTTCCTATCATCATCATCAGAGCATTCCCTCTTTGCAGAGAGACCAGATGGAAGCTTTTCAGCTTCAGCAGGACTTATGTACTCAAATTCCGAAGAGGAAGAGTTGGCGTTATCAGACCGTGCCAGCTCCCTGTTTAGCTCCTCCTCCTCCTCCAACTCTGCCCTCTCCCCCCAAGATAAAGGAGCGAATCTGTTTACAGATAAAGGAAAGGGATCAGCCCCCTCCTTTGCATGGGCACCCTCTGCCCTTTCCTCTTTCTTCCTGTGATTCCCCCCACTCGAGTTGGTAGCCTTTTGTTTGGCCAAGGTGGCTTTCTGGGGTTCGCCTACTTTAACCCAATCCCCCAATGTGTTGTTAGCCACACTAGGCCGCTCAGAAGGGGGGGTCTCCTGAACTACCCTTTGGGACATTAGTGACCGTCCACTAGGTTGCCCTCTCCCTCTGCCCCTTCCCCGTGTTGCCCTAACGGATGTGAAGGACTGCGGGGCCTGGGAAGACTGCAGGGCCCGGGAAGACTGTGGGGCCTGGGAAGACTGCGGGGCCCGGGAAGGCTGGGGGCCCTGGGGAGGCTGGGGGCCCTGGGGAGGCTGAGATGAATTATGGGGGATGAATGGGGGGTCAGGATCAGGCACAGGCTGAGCTTCCCCAACCACCTGACCCTGTGTGGCCTCGGACTCCAGCACCCCCATTTCCTTGCGGTATTCCTCATCAATGCTTTGCCACGACATAGGACAGGAACCATACGCATGGCCGAGCTCTCCGCACAAGTTGCACCGGATACTTTTGGGACAGTGCTTTGCCACATGACCTACGCCAAGGCACATGGCGCATTTCAGTACATCGCAACTAATACTGAAATGCCTGGTGGAGCCGCACTTCCAACATTCCCTGGGCTGCCCGGGATAAAAGCAGCAGACTAAATCCCGGCCAATGTATGCGGAGCTGGGGATGTGCTGGGTGACATTGCCTACTGTGCGTAGGCGCACCTTAGCCTGCCAGCCCCCCGTCCATATCCCCCTGTACCCAAAGTCCCTCTCCAGCTCCCCTATCACATCCCCATACCTCCTCAGCCAGATCTTAAGGTCTGCGGGGGGGATGGACTCGTTCTCTATGAGAATGGTGACCTTGCAGACCCCAGGCCTAGACACGGGCACTGCCCGAAACCCCTCCCACATCCCTGTGGCATCCCTAAACTTTTCCCAGAACTCGTCCAACTCCTGGGGCCTCATGAAGCTGATGGTATAATCTTTGAACACTTTGTTATGCACAAAACAATAAATATCATTTGCAGTGAAGCCCATATCACAGATCTTATCAACGACAATATTTCCTTCAGGCAAGGGACCCTCCCCCTCCCACTGCAACCGCACCACATTCCTGCGCCTCCCCGAGTCTGCGGGGTAGATCCTCCCACGTCGGGGGTAATTCCCCACTGCAGGTTTGTCACTCACACGCGCCCCACTCACTGCCACCTTCGCCACATTCACACTGCCAGGCCCTTTAGCCTTGCCACGGACAATATTAGCAAAGCTTTGGCCACTCACTCCCGCCACCTCATTCGCTGCACTCACACCCGCCGCTGTGGCATTAACTGCACCAGTTGGGTCATTCACCCCTGCACCCACAGCTCTTGTACCTGCACCCACAGCACTTGTACCTGCACCCACAGCACTCGTACCTGCACCCACAGGTCTCGTACCTGCACCCACAGTACTCGTACCTGCACCCACAGCACTTGTATCTGCACCCACATTCACCTCTTGCACAACAGCATTTGACCCTTGCACAGTTGGACCCGAGCCCCCCAACACTTTCCCCCCACACACATTTACACCCACAGAATTCACATTCCCAGTGCACTCACCAGCCTCAGGCAGTCGCTCACCGATCCCCTCACTGCAGTCACGCCCACGCACACTTGCACCATTGGAAATGGCAGCAGTTGGAATTGCTGAACTACAAGAGTCCGCTGCAGAGTCTTTTGCAGCCGCCTTCTTCCTGCCAGATTTAGGAGCAGGCTTGGTCTCCTTCTTCTTGTTTCCCTTTCGCTGTTCCTCCTGCTGCTCAGCGACTGCAGCTTTGCCTTCATGGTTCCGCTCCGAGTTGTTCCCATCACAACTGGCTTTTTCCTGGTCTGGGAGAGACACAGTAGTGGATGCAATGGCCTCTGGCTGCTGTGAGATGTCACCCTCAGGGCCCGCTTGTTGTTCTGCACCGATGTTTGCAGCAGTGTGGCAAACTGACTCCCTTTCAGCCATTTTCTGCGGCGGCTGCCCTGCATTCCTCCCAGATGGCAGATTCTCACTTTTCCCTGCTGCAGCCACATTGGCATTTGCTTTTTGTGCCCAACTGGCCAACGCAGCAGGGGCTGACTGCACCCCAACATCCTCAGCTGACTGAGGGGCAGCCTGGGACATAGGCTGATTTTGGGGTGAGGGCAGGACAGGGAAATCAGATTCTGTGTAGACAAAGCTACTTACTTCCAGCTGCTGTTTCTTTTCCTTTGCTTTCACCTTTTCCTTGGGGTCAATATCATCAATTTCTTCCAAAGAAAAGACCATTTTTTGCGGCCTCAGGGAGCAAGGAGACTCCGCCTGCCTGATCTCCCTTAGGAGGCCCGGTGTACCTGAGGGGGTACCAGTGGGGGTACCAGTAGGAGTGCCAGTGGGTGTTCCTTGGCACTTTGGAGCCGGCCGGTTTGGCTGGAGGGCCCCAGAGCTTTCAGGCTCCTCATCGCTGGACACCTCAGTAATGGCTCTGCTTCTCAGCGATGCCCTGTATTTTTCCTCCTGGCGCCTCTGCTCCATCTCCCGGAACCGTTCGGCATTATCAAACGATTCCTTTACCGCGCCGATTCCTTTGCCAAGGAAGTCCAGCTCCCGCTCCAGAGTGCGCTGTTTGTCACACAGGGCAGCAATCTCTACCTTCTTGCGGGGCCGGGCCAGGCTGTAGGCCTTAGCGCACTCGTACCTCTTGGTCTTTATTAGAGATTTCAGAGCCGCAAGCTCAGCCCTTTTCTCCTTAAACTTCTGAATTCCCTTGGCCAGATTTTCCTGGAATCCCGGTTCATGCGGCAGCATATCAGGGTTAAACCCCGCAACTTGCACTGGGGACTCCGCTTGGGGCCCCTCAGAAACTCCTCCTTCTGCAGAAGCACCCCGAGGCCTAGGTGACTCAGATGAGGCCTGGGGCTTTCCTGGATCAGCATCCTTGGGCGCACCACACCCTCCAGGGCTGCAATTGCTCATGATTGAGCTCAACGAGCACCACACAACCTGCGATCAGCACCCAGCAGCACACACGGTCAGGTGAGCACTAGTGGGCTGTTCCTGCTGAATTGTGCTTAGTACAAGGGAATCCCTATGCTGCCATAGTTTTATGGTATCTCTCTGTACAGGCTATGAGCAAACTTAGGGGGCTGTTCCTGCTGAATTGTGCTTAGTACAGGGGAATCCCTATGTGCCATAGTTTGATGGTATCTCTCTGTACAGGCTATGAGCAAACTTAGGGGGCTGTTCCTGCTGAATTGTGCTTAGTACAGGGGAATCCCTATGCTGCCATAGTTTTATGGTATCTCTCTGTACAGGCTATTCGGACCCCTGAACATGTTTCTTTGCCGTAGGAATGATTTGTATTATTAGGGCCGTGGTTCCTCGCAGCGCTTTACAGAGTAAATTACAGAGCAAACAGATCCATTTGATCACAGGTTGGAGAATCCTTGCTTTGTCCCCACATTTCCGCTTGTTAAGCCGTTTAGGGACTGTAATAAGACTCAGTTCATATGAGGGTGTCGGGGACAAATAAGCTTTTCTACCCTCGCTGAAACCCAATATGTCCCCGCCGCTCTTTCATTTCAGCCGCGTCATTACAGGATTAAAGGTTTCCCGTCCCTGGAAGGGAGAAAAAACAATGTTGTTTTATTTGTTCAATTATCAAACAATCTCTCTGGGAACAATTTAATGGCAGCTTTCAGCTCTGTCTCCCACATTCTTTCCATTCCCCCCCCATCAGCTTCTTTTATCCACCCAAATACCTACAGGAAAGAGCAGCGAGGATGGCGGCCGCCCCTGCCTTGTGCTAGCGGAAATAACGCCGCTCAGTTATTACCTGGGTCCTTATAAGAGACTCTCTATTGGGGGCTTAGGGTTAATTTTTTTGAAAGGATAAAAAGACATTTCTAATGAGTAAAGGAAATGAGACAATCAGGGTTAGAAAGTACCTTCTAATGAGGGGAAGATCGTTATCCACATACCTGTGGCTCTTTGTTCCTTGCTGGATACAGTAAGACGTTTCATGGCCCCAGGCAGGGGGCAGGGGTGTTTGGGGGTCCCTGGCAGTGCAATATCTGGGCAGTGTCCCTGGTTCATACGCAGACAATTGGGGCTGATTTATCTGTATACAATTTCACAGTATTTTGAGGGGCCCTGGCAATTACCCTCTTTTCCCTGCCCTTATAAAGCCACTCTCTTCATTATTTATTCCTTATTTATTCTCCGTCTCTCTTCTTCTTATATATAATCATCTATCCTTCCCTGCTTGTTCCCATACACAATGGCCACAGGGGAGAATGGCCATGGGCAGGGTCGGACTGGGGGGTGCAGGGCCCACTGTGGGTACCGCTCCAGGGTCCGGAACCACCCAAGGTGCCCCCACTGCATCCCCTGCACCCCCAACAGGGACCCCCTCTGCGCCACCCTAAGCCCCCACAGGGGGCCCCGCCATCTGCCCGACATCCTCCTCTGAGCATGAAACTTACATTTAACGTGTCAGGGGAGGGACACTGGCGGCTGGGGAGGAGGGATCAGATCTGGGCCGCCGGGGGCCCACCAGGTTTTTCCCGGTGCCCTGCTGGCCCAGTCCAACACTGCCCATGGGAAAGCCATACAAGGCCAAAGGGTCGGGCCAGTGGGAAGTGGGAGAAGGGGCACCGGTGCAATCTCCATGTTCCAGGGTGGTGGATGCTGGAACTTGTGCTGGGTACAGAACTGAGCCCTGAATCAGGAGCAAATAGGGCGCCCCCTAAGGATATCATGGGGCATAAAGGTAAAATGCAGCTTGAGGTCTCGTTTGAGCTCAGTACCACCATGTTGGACTCATTGCTTCTGGTGCCGGCCCTTAGGTTCTGTCCTACACTGAGCCCATTCTCTATATCCTGCCCCAAGTCTAGATGTTTCCAGAACCTTTAGGGTAATGTCCCTTGGGGAGATTAGTTGCCTGAGATAAATCTCTGTTACTGGGGGGGAAACTAATCTCCCCAAAAGCCTTTTCACTGGCAACAAAGGGAACTGGAGGTGGAAAGGCCTGCGCATCACGGTTTTTGGGCAAACTTTACTCCTGCGGGCAACATTGCATGACTTCCGAAAGCCAATGGTAGGTGTAGGCAGTAGCAGAGATTTATCAGAGGCGACTAAACCCCCCGTGGGACATTACCCTCAGGGAAAATTACCTGTTTTATACTCAAATATCAAAATCAGGACCCACCCCCCCACAAAAACAGATACGTAGCAGCCACTGGTGTCTCTGTCCTTATCCCCTTAGTTAAAGCTACAGGTACCATTTATTGGTCACCCAATGTCACTGGATCGTGCCGTTCTGAATCCAATAATGCCCCAAATGACAGGAAAAACAATTGAAGTTCTAGGTTTGATTCCAGCCACGGCACCCTCTGCAAGAAGTGTTCTCCCCATGTCTGTGTGGGGTTCCTTTGGGTTCCCGATAAACCCGACCCTAGTGTGTGGCCATGATAGAGTGCATAGATTGTAAGCTCCGCAGGGGCAGGGACTGATGCGAATAATGAATAAAGCGCTGCGGAATATGTTGGTGCTATAGAAATAAAGCATAATACTATATAAAAGTACATGTGTTGGGAGTTGAAGTTCCACCAATAGAACGCTGCAGGTTAGATATCCTTAGCCTGCCCCCCAGACTGGCTCCCACAGCAATTTCAAGCTCAAATCTAATTACCTGTAAGCCAATAAACCAGCGTTACAGACCCAAAGAACTAATGGCTGCCCCCCCCAGTATCTATATTGTGCCGTTCCCTTGGGATGGGTGCCCGGGATGTATTTAAGTGCATTTGATAATTCATTTGCCGTGGATCCCCCCGAGGGGGCATCAGAGGGGGCAACTCATTCTCAGCAGATGCAGTGGGAAGGAGGGACGACAATTGGGAACCTGAGCAGCGTTGGGGTCCCCAGAGATTAAAGGGGTCACTTACTTATCCCAGGGATGCCCCTTAGTGCTGAGTTGTAAAGACCTGGGGCAATTCCAAAGGAGCACAACTCAGGGTTCATAGAAGTGGCCAATTGCTGAATTTTTTGCGCACTGCGTTCTGCCCCATAAATGCTTATTTACAAACAGCAAGCGCTTATGTGGCTGCACATAGGTACCGGCACCCATATATGCCCCAGTTTGGTCATTCTGCCCCCTCTGATGAACCCCACCAGCCTGGACCTGTGCAAATTCCAGGGCTCGCCCAGCAGGTCCCGCCCATAGACGCAACCGCCACGTGGGAAGCAAATCAGGCGCTAATGTTGTTATTGTTGGCACCCTGGCACTGATCTGTACATTCACCAAACAAATGGGGTTAATTGTCCCACAACAAATCTTCGTTGCCACGGGCGACTAATCCCCCCCGCAATGCCATCCCACCGGCAAGACTGTAAATCGCTGGTGGGATGGCATACGCATCGCTGCGTTTTCCAGAAGTCGTCAGAAGTTGCCTTGAGAGAGTATGTGTGTATGTGTGTGTGTGTGTGTGTGTGTGTGTATGTGTGTGTGTATGTGTGTGTGTGTGTGTGTGTGTATGTGTGTGTGTGTGTGTGTGTATGTGTGCGTGTGTGTGTGTGTGTGACAGCAAGCACGCACAGTAGCCAACAGATAATGACAACTTGCCCATTTTCCCCGGGGCACAAAGAGAGGCTGTTATGGGGGATTAGGCCCTTGAAGGCAGCTGAGGTCAGGCCCCCCCAGTGCCGCTCTGCCCCCCGCCATTCAGGGCCCGCCTCCCTCACTAGGTTTTATCTGCTGGGAAAGAAGAAGAAATTCTGAGAAACGACTTTAATTAACAAATCCAAGAAAACACGTCATTGTCACGGAGCGAGCACCGGGCCCCCCAGCCCCAGAGGGGCCCCACATGGGGATGAATCCACTGTATGTATGAAAGCCATATATTAGTGTCAGTACGTCCATCAGAGATGCTCAGCATACAGCCCTCCACCTGTTACTGGCACTGGGAGTTGTAGTTCAACAAGAACTGGAGGGTCCCAAGTTTGATATAATTTCATTCCCTCAGATTGGGGCCCTTCATTGCCCAGCTCCCTCCTCTTCTTACAGTCCAGCCTCCCTTGTTTTCAGGATCTAGTACCATTGCACAAATCAAGACCAGTGCAGTAGCCCGTAGCAACCAATCAGAAATCTGCTTTTAACATTCTAATAGCACAAGATAAAAATAATATCATTGCTGATTAGTCACAATGAGCTGGTAGAGTAGAGAAGGTGCAGTAATGTCTCCTAGATGCAAGGTGGAGCAATGTAATAGCAAGATCTAGTAACCCATAGCAACCAATCAGAAATCTGCTTTTAACATTCTAATAGCACAAGATAAAAATAATATAATTTGCTGATTGGTCACGATGAGCCGGTAGAGCAGAGAAGGTGCAATGATGTCTCCTAGATGCAAGGTGGAGCACTGTAATAACAAGATCTAGTAACCCATAGCAACCAATCAGAAACCTGCTTTTAACATTCTAATAGCACAATATAAAAATAATATCATTGCTGATTGGTCACGATGAGCCGGTAGAGCAGAGAAGGTGCAATGATGTCTCCTAGATGCAGGGTGGAGCAATGTAATAGCAAGATCTACTAACCCATAGCAACCAATCACATGCTTACAAACAGCAGTACTGTAATGCACAGACCTAGAGGAGAACTGACTTCTGCTACATTGTTTCATGAGTCAGAACCGGAGAACAGGGGGTTTGGATCCTTCCATTGTGGGTGCTGGTTGCCCAGCTCTCCCCGCTGCCTCCGTACTCTGCAGATTAAGGGGCCCCCCCTGTAACAGGAATTCCCATAAGCACTGAAGGGGGGGTTGTACGGCAGAAGCCGGCAATGTGTGAGGAGACAACATCCATCCCAGTGACAAGGGCCAAGTGAAATGGAGACCAGCTGGGCTCCCAACTCCTACAAGGGAGGCCATTAAATTCCCATTGTCCCCTGTGGCCCTCGGGGTCAGAGAATGACAAGCAGTGGCTCGGCAAGTCATTGTGCTACAGTCCTGGCAACGGAGCAGGTTGGGGCCCGGGGTGCAGCGAGGACATTGATCATTCATGCACACGGGGCCATTGTCGGGAGGGGATTACAAGTTAAACACATCAATGTCCCCTCTATACACGCAGGGGCCCCGAGTCCCCCTCTGCTCTCAGGACCAATGCGCAGGGAGCTGGGGCCCATTATATTTGTGTCAAACTCCTTGTAAACATCTAAAGGGGAAGTTAAACTTTATTCTCTACCTGACCTGGTATTCCCAGCATCCCCTGACAGCTGTGTGGGAGCTGTAGTTGCACAACCACATTTAGGTTCTAGGCTAAAACCTCTCTGATTTACACAAATACAAATGATCCTTGTCGGTGAGTAACAATCACCAGAAACTTCTGGGGGCCCCCGAGTGTAAAGGACCCCCGACTGACATTCAAAGGATTACTACATGGACACAAAACTGATTTTTCATATGGTTTGGGGGATGTGAGAGCCCCAAAAATGAATTTGTCAGGGACCAGTGGCTGCAAGTTGCACCAGTACAGCCTCAACTTACAAACTGGTCTATTGAGTGTAGGACATGGACAATTACAAAGCACGGAGTGGCTAGTCAGGCACTGGGAATCACATCATAGCAGCTAGTGGCTTAGGGTCCAAGGTGCTCATTGCCATCAATGTGAAATGAATAAGGGGTTTGTGTTTGCCTAAACTGTATATGAAACAATGTGCGGCTCTCTAGCTGATGTTAAACTTCAACTCCCACTATGTATGGCTGCCTTTATGCCAAGGCTAATGGGTAAGGGAGTAACAGAGGTTACTGAGGCTGTAGGTGCTGCCCTCAGGGGTAAAAAGATGGGAAAAAATGGATTCAGAGATTGCACTAACCCCAGGCATGTCGGTAAGATCACTGCAGGAACTGGATTCGGAGCATTGCATTACACTTTTACAACATTACTCTCTGCCAAACTTTCCCAGCCACTCAAGGAATCAGGTAAAGTAACTGTATAACCTGTTCTGTTATTATAGGAATTACCTCCATACAGTGTGGTATGCTGCTGGGTGCTGATCGCAGGTTGTGTGGTGCTCGTTGAGCTCAATCATGAGCAATTGTAGCCCTGGAGGGTGTGGTGCGCCCAAGGATGCTGATCCAGGAAAGCCCCAGGCCTCATCTGAGTCACCTAGGCCTCGGGGTGCTTCTGCAGATGGAGGAGTTTCTGAGGGGCCCCAAGCGGAGTCCCCAGTGCAAGTTGCGGGGTTTAACCCTGATATGCTGCCGCATGAACCGGGATTCCAGGAAAATCTGGCCAAGGGAATTCAGAAGTTTAAGGAGAAAAGGGCTGAGCTTGCGGCTCTGAAATCTCTAATAAAGACCAAGAGGTACGAGTGCGCTAAGGCCTACAGCCTGGCCCGGCCCCGCAAGAAGGTAGAGATTGCTGCCCTGTGCGACAAACAGCGCACTCTGGAGCGGGAGCTGGACTTCCTTGGCAAGGGAATCGGTGCGGTAAAGGAATCGTTTGATAATGCCGAACGGTTCCGGGAGATGGAGCAGAGGCGCCAGGAGGAGAAATACAGGGCATCGCTGAGAAGCAGAGCCATTACTGAGGTGTCCAGCGATGAGGAGCCTGAAAGCTCTGGGGCCCTCCAGCCAAACCGGCCAGCTCCAAAGTGCCAAGGAACACCCACTGGCACTCCTACTGGTACCCCCACTGGTACCCCCTCAGGTACACCGGGCCTCCTAAGGGAGATCAGGCAGGTGGAGTCTCCTTGCTCCCTGAGGCCGCAAAAAATGGTCTTTTCTTTGGAAGAAATTGATGATATTGACCCCAAGGAAAAGGTGAAAGCAAAGGAAAAGAAACAGCAGCTGGAAGTAAGTAGCTTTGTCTACACAGAATCTGATTTCCCTGTCCTGCCCTCACCCCAAAATCAGCCTATGTCTATGGGTGTCTCCCAGGCTGCCCCTCAGTCAGCTGAGGATGTTGGGGTGCAGTCAGCCCCTGCTGCGTTGGCCAGTTGGGCACAAAAAGCAAATGCCAATGTGGCTGCAGCAGGGAAAAGTGAGAATCTGCCATCTGGGAGGAATGCAGGGCAGCCGGCGCAGAAAATGGCTGAAAGGGAGTCAGTTTGCCACACTGCTGCAAACATCGGTGCAGAACAACAAGCGGGCCCTGAGGGTGACATCTCACAGCAGCCAGAGGCCATTACATCCACTACTGTGTCTCTCCCAGACCAGGAAAAAGCCAGTTGTGATGGGAACAACTCGGAGCGGAACCATGAAGGCAAAGCTGCAGTCGCTGAGCAGCAGGAGGAACAGCGAAAGGGAAACAAGAAGAAGGAGACCAAGCCTGCTCCTAAATCTGGCAGGAAGAAGGCGGCTGCAAAAGACTCTGCAGCGGACTCTTGTAGTTCAGCAATTCCAACTGCTGCCATTTCCAATGGTGCAAGTGTGCGTGGGCGTGACTGCAGTGAGGGGATCGGTGAGCGACTGCCTGAGGCTGGTGAGTGCACTGGGAATGTGAATTCTGTGGGTGTAAATGTGTCTGGGGGGAAAGTGTTGGGGGGCTCGGGTCCAACTGTGCAAGGGTCAAATGCTGTTGTGCAAGAGGTGAATGTGGGTGCAGATACAAGTGCTGTGGGTGCAGGTACGAGTGCTGTGGGTGCAGGTACGAGACCTGTGGGTGCAGGTACGAGTGCTGTGGGTGCAGGTACAAGTGCTGTGGGTGCAGGTACAAGAGCTGTGGGTGCAGGGGTGAATGACCCAACTGGCGCAGTTAATGCCACAGCGGCGGGTGTGAGTGCAGCGAATGAGGTGGCGGGTGTGAGTGGCCAAAGCTTTGCTAATATTGTCCGTGGCAAGGCTAAAGGGCCTGGCAGTGTGAATGTGGCGAAGGTGGCAGTGAGTGGGGCGCGTGTGAGTGACAAACCTGCAGTGGGGAATTACCCCCGACGTGGGAGGATCTACCCCGCAGACTCGGGGAGGCGCAGGAATGTGGTGCGGTTGCAGTGGGAGGGGGAGGGTCCCTTGCCTGAAGGAAATATTGTCGTTGATAAGATCTGTGATATGGGCTTCACTGCAAATGATATTTATTGTTTTGTGCATAACAAAGTGTTCAAAGATTATACCATCAGCTTCATGAGGCCCCAGGAGTTGGACGAGTTCTGGGAAAAGTTTAGGGATGCTGCAGGGTTGTGGGAGGGGTTTCGGGCAGTGCCCGTGTCTAGGCCTGGGGTCTGCAAGGTCACCATTCTCATAGAGAACGAGTCCATCCCCCCCGCAGACCTTAAGATCTGGCTGAGGAGGTATGGGGATGTGATAGGGGAGCTGGAGAGGGACTTTGGGTACAGGGGGATATGGACGGGGGGCTGGCAGGCTAAGGTGCGCCTACGCACTGTAGGCAATGTCACCCAGCACATCCCCAGCTCCGCATACATTGGCCGGGATTTAGTCTGCTGCTTTTATCCCGGGCAGCCCAGGGAATGTTGGAAGTGCGGCTCCACCAGGCATTTCAGTATTAGTTGCGATGTACTGAAATGCGCCATGTGCCTTGGGGTAGGTCATGTGGCAAAGCACTGTCCCAAAAGTATCCGGTGCAACTTGTGCGGAGAGCTCGGCCATGCGTATGGTTCCTGTCCTATGTCGTGGCAAAGCATTGAGGAGGAATACCGCAAGGAAATGGGGGTGCTGGAGTCCGAGGCCACACAGGGTCAGGTGGTTGGGGAAGCTCAGCCTGTGCCTGATCCTGACCCGTTCATCCCCCATAATTCATCTCAGCCTCCCCAGGGCCCCCAGCCTTCCCGGGCCCCGCAGTCTTCCCAGGCCCCACAGTCTTCCCGGGCCCTGCAGTCTTCCCGGGCCCCGCAGTCTTCCCGGGCCCCGCAGTCTTCCCGGGCCCCGCAGTCTTCCCAGGCCCCACAGTCTTCCCGGGCCCTGCAGTCTTCCCAGGCCCCGCAGTCCTTCACATCCGTTAGGGCAACACGGGGAAGGGGCAGAGGGAGAGGGCAACCTAGTGGACGGTCACTAATGTCCCAAAGGGTAGTTCAGGAGACCCCCCCTTCTGAGCGGCCTAGTGTGGCTAACAACACATTGGGGGATTGGGTTAAAGTAGGCGAACCCCAGAAAGCCACCTTGGCCAAACAAAAGGCTACCAACTCGAGTGGGGGGAATCACAGGAAGAAAGAGGAAAGGGCAGAGGGTGCCCATGCAAAGGAGGGGGCTGATCCCTTTCCTTTATCTGTAAACAGATTTGCTCCTTTATCTTGGGGGGAGAGGGCAGAGTTGGAGGAGGAGGAGGAGCTAAACAGGGAGCTGGCACGGTCTGATAACGCCAACTCTTCCTCTTCGGAATTTGAGTACATAAGTCCGGCTGAAGCTGAAAAGCTTCCATCTGGTCTCTCTGCAAAGAGGGAATGCTCTGACGATGATAGGAAGGTAAAAAGGAGGGTGGAAACCTCCTCATCTTAATCACCCTGTAAATGGCTGTTCCCCCTCCGATACGCGTCGTGACCATTAATGTCGCGAGCGTTAAGTCTGTAGGCGCAAGAGACACGTTTTTTATTTTCTCTCCCGAGTTGAGGCAGACATTTTATTTTTGCAAGAGACCAGATTATGCAATCTTCAGGTGCTCCATAGGGCCAAGAAGGAATGGGTGCACGGTCCTTCTTACTGGTCTCTTGCGGCCGAGATGTACAGCGGAGTGGCGGTCCTTTTTAAGACCAGTAAGGTAACAGTCAAACGGGTGATTGAGGTAGAGATGGGCAGATGTATGGTCTTAGACGTCCTGCTGAATGGGCAGAATCTTCGCCTTATTAATGTGTACGGTCCTCAGACCCTAAAGGCGAGGAGGGACCTGTTTAGCAGGATTAAGCCCTTTCTTTTTACAGCCCGGCCGATAATTTTTGGCGGTGACTTTAACACCGTGACTAGGCCTATGGATAGGGGAGGTGCCGCAGGTCGGCTGGGCTACGATAGCATTTACCTGAATAGCATAGTTAGTCAGGCCGGCCTAGAGGATGTGCACATTCGCCACTTCCCTGACCGCACGGGTTTCACTTTTTATAGAGGAACATGTAGAAGTAGGATAGACAGGTTTTTTGTTAAACAGGACTTCATAGTGTCTCCTCCTGAGGTGACAGCCGTGGAGTTCTCCGATCACTGTATGGTGAGTGTGTCCTTGAATGTTTCAGAGTCCCCTCAGAGGGGAAGGGGTCTTTGGCGCCTGAATTCGGCCCTCCTGGGGGAGGAGTGTGTAAATCAGTCCTTCAGGGAGTTCTTTCAGGCTCAGGAATCCTTATTAGATCTGTGCAACACTAAGGCGGAGTGGTGGGAGATGGTCAAAAAGAGGGCAGCAGGACTCTTTCGAGGCCTAGCAAACAAGATACAAATTGATAAAGATCGTGCCTACCAATCTCTCAGGAGAAAGTTAGACAGACTGGTGTCTGATGGGGCCCAAGGTGGGGAAGTTGCCAGGGTCCGTGCCCTCATGAAGGAGTATCAGTATGACAGGTACTCTTCCCTGGTTTTGGAGAGGGACTACGGGAAGCACCACTCGCCCGACCCTTACCAAAACTGCCGGGAAGTGTTTTCCCGCAAGTCCATACACGGCTTGCAAAATGAGGCTGGGGTACTAGAGACTTCGGTCCCTGGTATTCTCAGAGTTGTTAAGAACTACTATGCTAAACTCCTGAAGGGGCAGGGGCTCTCCCGGGCCAGTATGTCTTCCTTTCTGGAAGAGACCCCTATTCTGCAAGATGAGAATATTTCTTTTGACGAATTGGAGTGTGAGATTGGAGTTGAGGAGGTCAGGAAGGCAATTGAAGGCTTAGGCCTCAAAAAGTCTCCAGGGCCTGACGGTTTAACAGCCGAATTTTATAAACAGTTTGTTGATGTCCTGGCCCCTCGTCTCACAGAGGTATTCAATAGCACCCTGGAAGAGGGCCTACTCCCTCCCTCTATGAGACACTCAGCTCTTATTCTCCTCACCAAGGGTTTGGACCAGTCTAAGGTTGAGAACTGGCGCCCCATCGCTCTTCTCAATACAGACCGAAAGATTCTGGCAAAGGTCATGTTCAACCGCCTTTTTCCTTTTGCAGAAAGGCTTCTTTCCCCCTCTCAGCACTGCACAGTGAAGGGCCGCAGCACCTTTTCCGCTGTCCTTGGCATCCGGGAGGTCCTAGAGCGGTGCAGGATCTGCGAGTGGGGTAAGTATCTGCTGACTTTGGATCAGTCAAAGGCTTTTGATAGGGTAAACCACGAGTATCTCTGGTTGCTCCTTGACAGGTACGGTCTTCCGGGTAAATTTGTTAATTGGCTAAAGATTTTGTATAAAGGGGCCGAGAGTTTCCCACTTGTGAATGGTTGGTCCGGGGAGAGCTTTGGGGTTTCTTCTGGGGTCCGACAGGGCTGTCCTTTGAGCCCTTTGCTTTATGTATTTGCCATTGATCCCCTCATAAGGCGGATAGAGTGCGATGCATTAGCAGGGGTTCCTCTGTCTCCCGGGAGGGCCCTGAAGGTCTCCGCTTATGCAGACGATGTCACAGTAGTCGTGTCTAGTGGGGAGGAGGCAGAGACTGTGGCACGGGTGCTAAGGGACTACTCAAGGGCCTCTGGGTCCTTGATTAATCAGAATAAGTGCAAAACTTTCTGGATGGGGAAGGGAGATCCTGCCTTCGATCTTCCGGATGTCTTCCCAGTGGCCCAGCCCAAAATTAAAATTCTTGGTATCGAATTTGGCCATGGCGATTATGCCAAGCAAATTTGGGAGGGCAAGTTGGAAACCGCATCTGTTCTGGTGAACCGGTGGAAAGGGTTGAAATTTACCCTCAGAGAAAGGGTGGATCTTATCAAAACCTACCTGATTCCAATCTTTTTGTATCTCAGCCATGTGTGCCTTTTGCCAGAAGCTTTCTACATTAAGATCAAAGGTCTCTTCTTCCAACTGTTATGGGGGAATAAGACAAACCTCATCAAAAGAAATATTACCTACCTACAAAGGAAGGAGGGGGGTCTCGGTATGGTGAACCCCGTTGTGTTCTTCGTGAACACCTTTATTAAATACAACTATAACAACCTCCTCTTGGAGAAGCCTCCTTTGTGGGTGGAGATCTTCAGAGTTTGGGCCCTTCCTTTTCTTGAGTGTTGGAAGAGAGGCGGCTTGGTAAAGAGCGTGCGTGCTCCTCATGCCCCTCTCCCGCCTTATGTTGCCGTGAGTCTGAAGGTGATGAGGCGGTGGTGTGTGTCTGTTGGGGAGATCAGGGCTTCTCCAAGAAGGGACATCGATAGGAGAGTCTTGGGTTCCTACTTTCATGCATCACTGGCCCTGAAAGACTGTCCAGACGAGGTGTTGAGATCAGGGCTCTCTTTAGTCAATTCCCCAAGGGTTCCCCCGAAGCTCAGGGATGTCGTCTGGCGCTCCTTCCACGGGAAGCTCTATGTTAATGGGAATCTGAAGTACAGACGCACTGATGACCGTGACTGCCCACGAGAGGAATGCTCTGGGGAAGTGGAAACGATGGACCACTTCTTGCTTCAGTGCCCCTTTAACATAGATGTTTACAAACAAGTCTCTGCTGCCTTGGGCATTCCTTGCCTCTCTGGTTGTAATTACCAGGAGTGGGCCTATGGGGCATTCAAGCGACACAGGGGGTATGATTTGGGCACTCTTTTCTTAGTCAGCTCTGTTGTCCGCTTTTACACCTGGAACACACGGTGCAAGGTTTCTCTCAGGCGTGAAGTCCTCCCCTGTCCAGTGGTGGTGGATATGGTACTGGGTGAGCTCGGGAAGATACGCTCTTTGGAGAGACAAAGGATGGATGAAGCAAGGTGGAAGGGTCTGTGGAGGGGCATTCAGTTTGACCCACCGTGAGTCTCTTGCTAATTCTGATGTCTCTTTGGTGTTGGGCTAGTTCTTTTCACCCCCCTTAGATTTTTGCCTTCGTCGTATTTTTCTGATGGGGCTTCATACAGTTTTAGGTGAGTAGCCCAATCTTTTGCCTTCCTGGAGTCAGAGCCATGTTTTGTGTATATAGTTGTTTATAGTAGAGTGGCTCCCAGCCAGGCTGAGCCGCTCATTGAAGTTGAGTTAAAGTTGGAAATTGAGCAGCGTTGTATAGCTCAGGTGCAACTATACATCAGCTTTGTAACATTTGTACAGTTGCCCACAGAGCAAGCGGATACGTTTATAGGATAAGCTAATTATGTTTACTGCATGTAAATCTATTTAATGCTTTTGCTTATTTGTTATGTTATTTTAAGCTTTATTGTATTAGGATGCAAGAACTCAATAAACAAAAATTTCCCCTGTACTAAGCACAATTCAGCAGGAACAGCTCCCTAAGTTTGCTCATAGCCTGTACAGAGAGATACCATAAAACTATGGCACATAGGGATTCCCCTGTACTAAGCACAATTCAGCAGGAACAGCCCCCTAAGTTTGCTCATAGCCTGTACAGAGAGATACCATAAAACTATGGCACATAGGGATTCCCCTGTACTAAGCACAATTCAGCAGGAACAGCCCCCTAAGTTTGCTCATCATAGCCTGTACAGAGAGATACCATAAAACTATGGAACATAGGGATTCCCCTGTACTAAGCACAATTCAGCAGGAACAGCCCCCTAAGTTTGCTCATCATAGCCTGTACAGAGAGATACCATAAAACTATGGCACATAGGGATTCCCCTGTACTAAGCACAATTCAGCAGGAACAGCCCCCTAAGTTTGCTCATAGCCTGTATAGAGAGATACCATAAAACTATGGAACATAGGGATTCCCCTGTACTAAGCACAATTCAGCAGGAACAGCCCCCTAAGTTTGCTCATAGCCTGTACAGAGAGATACCATAAAACTAGGGCACATAGGGATTCCCCTGTACTAAGCACAATTCAGCAGGAACAGCCCCCTAAGTTTGCTCATAGCCTGTACAGAGAGATACCATAAAACTAGGGCACATAGGGATTCCCCTGTACTAAGCACAATTCAGCAGGAACAGCCCCCTAAGTTTGCTCATAGCCATTTAAGATACAGTGGCCCTTTAAATATGAAGTTCCCCTTTACAACTGGGTACAAGTGAGATGAGAGGTTGGGGTGCCCATGCAGCACAGCTGTTCCCGTGCCAGTGAGACCTACGGGATTGTGTAACACAAGCAGTACCTTCCAGGCATTACTACACTATTACACCATTACATGATATCAGTAACCCAACGACACCGAGGGGCCCAACGCCCGCCCCACACAAGCCGGGTGCCACGGCCATTAGATTTATAGCTTTCCTGTGGGTTTCCTCTTCCGTCAGAGGGGGGAGATTAATGTCACTTGTGGGGGGAGAATGACAAAAGAAATAGAAGCGGTAATGCTCCCCCCCCCATGGAATGTGCAGTGAGTCTGGCTATTTATTAAAGGCAAAGTGCAATAGGCAGCACTCTATTCATAGGGGGCAGTTTTGGCAAAACACCAGTATCTATGTGCCCCCCCCCCCACTCCCCTGCTAATTGTTATAATTACAGCACAGCACTCCTGTTTGTCTTTATTGGCCCTATAATATACCCATAATGCACCTGTGGCACAACTGCTTGAGTTTTCACCTGTCAATGTATAGAGTCTCCATGTAAGGGCCTATAGCAGGAAACCTAATGCCCCCCCCCCCCCCAAAGTTTACAGGGCAAGGGGGGGGGGCAAATCATAATCACAGAGAGGTCCGTTGCACTCTTTCACCCATTTGTAATAAAAGGCACTAAGTTTACCCAGGAGCAGTAACACATAGCAACCAATTGCTTTTAAAAAGTTGTCCAATAAATTCTACATGCTGATTGGTTGCTATGGGTTACTGCTCCAGGGCAAACTTAGTGCCTTTTATTACTACATAACCCCAATAAATCACAATGACAGGTAAAGTGACGTCCAAGGCAGGTCCTTGTCTCATTACAGAAGTGCCCATGGCTTAGGGGGGCACAATATTATGTTAGTGATCAGACCTTCACCCCACCCCCATAATGCATCACCCCACCCCCATGAGGCATCACCCCACCCCAGTCTTCTGGCCCCTTGGCACCCAAGTAGAGTGCAGGGAGGGGGTGCCCCTAGCAAACATGGCACCTATCATTCCACAGCACCTTGCCAAATGTGCTGCTAATTGGGTGGGTTCCCTTCCTTTCCTGATTACTAATGTCACTGCTGCTCCTGACTCCTGCTACACCTCTCAGGGATCTCAGCTACATATAATCTTATTGGCTGTGGCACCACTTCTATACAATGGGACATTCTGCTCATCCCTTAGAGCCCCAGTAAATGAGGCCCCGGAGCAAGTGGAGGAATGGGCAGAAGCAAATTATTGGCACAAAAGGCTCAGAGGGTTCAGCTGAGGAGATTGGGAGGCTTTGATGTGATTGTGAGTGACAATGGGACCGGCCGACATTATCAAGAACTGAATTGAAGTCTCGTGGGACACAGATATATGGAATTCCGTGTGATCTGAGCGGTAGAACATTTGTAGAAAACAAGTCTTATTATGGGTGGAAAAAAAAGCATTTACATCAAAATCCAGTTTGCCCATTGAGAACAGAATTGGATGTGACAGGAGACAGGGGGGGACTAATGAAGGGCATTAACTAGACAGTGGCACAAAGCTCAAATATGTGGGGGGCACGGGGTCAGGGGGGCAAGTAACGAGCAAGGAGCTTTAGAGTAATGAGAAAGTGTCACAAGTGAGAGAAAGAGGAATGACGTTTGGGCAAAGGCATCCCGGGCTCTGAGCAATGGGGAAAATAGTGACATGATGGTGCCTATAGTAGCATTGGGGGGATAATAGCCTCTGGGAAGGGACTGGGGCTGTGGGATAGCAGGTTATAGTAGGGAGAGATGGTGCCTATAGTAGCAGTGGGGGGATAATAGCCTCTGGGAAGGGACTGGGGCTGTGGGATAGCAGGTATAGTAGGGAGAGATGGTGCCTATAGTAGCATTGGGGGATAATAGCCTCTGGAAGGGACTGGGCTATAGTAGGAGAGATGGTGCCAGTAGCAGGTATAGTAGGGAGAGATGGTGCCTATAGTAGCAGTGGGGGATAATAGCCTCTGGGAAGGACTGGGGCTGTGGGATAGCAGGTATAGTAGGGAGAGATGGTGCCTATAGTAGCATTGGGGGGATAATAGCCTCTGGGAAGGGACTGGGGCTGTGGGATAGCAGGTATAGGTAGGAGAGATGGTGCCTATAGTAGCATGGGGGGATAATAGCCTCTGGGAAGGGACTGGGGCTGTGGGATAGCAGGTATAGTAGGGAGAGATGGTGCCTATAGTAGCAGTGGGGGATAATAGCCTCTGGGAAGGGACTGGGTGTGGGATAGCAGGTATAGTAGGGAGAGATGGTACCTATAGTAGCAGTGGGGGGGATAATAGCCTCTGGAAGGGACTGTGGCTGTGGATAGCAGGTATAGTAGGGAGAGATGGTATATAAGCAGTGGGGGGATAATAGCCTCTGAGGGACTGGGCTGTGGGATAGCAGGTATAGTAGGGAGAGATGGTACCTATAGTAGCAGTGGGGGGGGGATAATAGCCTCTGGGAAGGGACTGTGGCTGTGGATAGCAGGTATAGTAGGGAGAGATGGTACCTATAGTAGCAGTGGGGGGATAATAGCCTCTGGAGGGACTGGGGTGTGGATAGCAGGTATAGTAGGGAGAGATGGTGCCTATAGTAGCAGTGGGGGGGGGGATAATAGCCTCCGGGAAGGGACTGGGGCTGTGGGATAGCAGGTATAGTAGGAGAGATGGTGCCTATAGTAGCAGTGGGGGATAATAGCCTCGGGAAGGGACTGGGGTGGGATAGCAGGTATAGTAGGAGAGATGGTGCCTATAGTAGCAGTGGGGGGGTAATAGCCTCTGGAAGGGACTGGGGCTGTGGATAGCAGGTATAGTAGGGAGAGATGGTGCCTATAGTAGCATGGGCGGGGATAATAGCCTCTGGGAAGGGACTGGGGCTGTGGGATAGCAGGTATAGTAGGGAGAGATGGTGCCTATAGTAGCAGTGGGGGATAATAGCCTCTGGGAAGGGACCTGGGGCTGTGGGATAGCAGGTATAGTAGGGAGAGATGGTGCCTATAGTAGCAGTGGGGGATAATAGCCTCTGGGAAGGGACTGGGCTGTGGGATAGCAGTATAGTAGGAGAGATGGTGCCTATAGTAGCAGTGGGGGGGATAATAGCCTCTTGGGAAGGGACTGGGGCTGTGGGATAGCAGGGTATAGTAGGAGAGATGGTGCCTATAGTAGCAGTGGGGGGGATAATAGCCTCTGGGAAGGGACTGGGGCTGTGGGATAGCAGGTATAGTAGGGAGAGATTGGTGCCTATAGTAGCAGTGGGGGGATAATAGCCTCTGGAAGGGACTGGGGCTGTGGGATAGCAGGTTATAGTAGGGGAGAGATGGTGCCTATAGTAGCAGTGGGGGGATAATAGCCTCTGGAAGGGACTGGGGCTGGGGCGGTTAGTGGGAGATGGCTAGTAGCAGTGGGGTATAGCCTGGAAGGACTGGGGGGAGAGGTATAGGGGATGGTGCCTATAGTAGCAGTGGGGGGATAATAGCCTCTGGAAGGGACTGGGGCTGTGGGATAGCAGGTATAGTAGGGAGAGATGGTGCCTATAGTAGCAGTGGGGGGATAATAGCCTCTGGGAAGGGACTGGGGCTGTGGGATAGCAGGTATAGTAGGGAGAGATGGTGCCTATAGTAGCAGTGGGGGGATAATAGCCTCTGGGAAGGGACTGGGGCTGTGGGATAGCAGGTATAGTAGGGAGAGATCACTACATACACAGGTAGTTCTGACAGTATTTACATAGGATATTTCCTCATTGCAATTAATTCTATAGGCAGGTAAATTGGTGTCTGATTAAACTTCCCCTTGAGATAAAACACAGCGCTGAGAGTTACTATAAATTGCTAAGGAAGCTCCCATTTGAGTACATAGGGACAGACATGCACCTTTCTCTGGGAGTTGAACACTTTTCCTTATCCAATTGGCTCTCTCCCTGCCGGACTGACCTACTAACAAACAGCTGGGAGGGGGGAATGTTCCCTGCATGATGAAACCAGTTGCAATGGTGCCTGCCTCCAAGGCTGAGCCTACACTGCCACCTACTGGCAAAAAAAGGAAGGTTTAATGTTTGATGCAATTTATGCTGATTACCGGATTTACAGATTTGTTAATTAATATTTAAATATAAAAACCAGTTTGAATAAAAAAAACTTTTCCTGAAGATTTGTAAAATGGAACATAAGTATCTGCCAGTCAAGTCACTTTCTTCTAATCTCAAGAGACACCTTATATGACCCTATATAGAGCAGGGCAATATCTTGCTACATAAGGCCCTATAGTCTCTATGTTCCCTGAGGTCCAAATGCTACATAAGGCCCTATAGTCTCTATGTTCCCTGAGGTCCAAATGCTACATAAGGCCCTATAGTCTCAATGTTCCCTGAGGTCCAGATGCTACATAAGGCCCTATAGTCTCTATGTTCCCTGAGGTCCAAATGCTACATAAGGCCCTATAGTCTCTATGTTCCCTGAGGTCCAAATGCTACATAAGGCCCTATAGTCTCTATGTTCCCTGAGATCCAAATGCTACATAAGGCCCTATAGTCTCTATGTTCCCTGAGGTCCAAATGCTACATAAGGCCCTATAGTCTCTATGTTCCCTGAGGTCCAAATGCTACATAAGGCCCTATAGTCTCTATGTTCCCTGAGATCCAAATGCTACATAAGGCCCTATAGTCTCTATGTTCCCTGAGGTCCAGATGCTACATAAGGCCCTATAGTCTCTATGTTCCCTGAGGTCCAAATGCTACATAAGGCCCTATAGTCTCTATGTTACCTGAGATCCAAATGCTACATAAGGCCCTATAGTCTCTATGTTCCCTGAGATCCAAATGCTACATAAGGCCCTATAGTCTCTATGTTCCCTGAGGTCCAGATGCTACATAAGGCCCTATAGTCTCTATGTTCCCTGAGGTCCAGATGCTACATAAGGCCCTATAGTCTCTATGTTCCCTGAGATCAAAATGCTACATAAGGCCCTATAGTCTCTATGTTACCTGAGAGGTCCAAATTCCATGTGAGGCCCAGCAGTCCCTAAGTGCCTGGATAGGAAGCCTAATGGGGTCTCTAGTTTCCCCCATAGATACAGGGGAGCACTGATGCTGCACCTGGCGCCCTATTGCTCACCTCTCTGGGACACACAGTGTAACTCTGTGGGAAAATGGGAGTTCAACAACATAGATGTAGAGGTTCATTTATGAGTAACAGATGGGGTTATAAGGGTTAATAAAGGGTTAATAAGCTCTCACCCCTGCGGCCTTGGCTCCTCGAGGGTTACAGCTGCACTTTGCCTTTGATGCCTTTTCTTTTTTAGCTTTATATAATGTTAAAAATAATCAGCCTTGTGCCAACTGTAAGAGGGGCAGGTGGGCTGCCTCCCCCCGGGGGCTGCAGGTGCTTGGGCCGGGGCCTCCCAGCTTTCCCAGGCGTCACACAGGGGCCCCCGTTATATTCCTGGCTCTATTTATATGAGATGCAAGCGCAGTGAGATCGGCATAACCAGGAGATATTAATGTTAAAGGGGAAGTTTAGTGTGGGAGCCAAGCATCCAGGGTACCTTGGGCAATGGGGGCACAGGGAGAGATGGGGGCACAGAGATAGATGGGGGCACAGAGAGAGATGGGGGCACAGAGAGAGATGGGGGCACAGAGAGAGATGGGGGCACAGGGAGAGATGGGGGCACAGAGAGAGATGGGGGCACAGGGAGAGATGGGGGCACAGAGAGAGATGGGCGGCATAGAGAGAGATGGGGCACAGAGAGAGATGGGGGCACAGAGAGAGATGGGGGCACAGAGAGAGATGGGGGCACAGAGAGAGATGGGGGCACAGAGAGAGATGGGGGCACAGAGAGAGATGGGGGCACAGGGAGAGATGGGGGCACAGAGAGAGATGGGGGCACAGAGAGAGATGGGCGGCATAGAGAGAGATGGGGCACGGGAGAGATGGGGGCACAGAGAGAGATGGGGCACAGAGAGAGATGGGGCACAGAGAGAGATGGGGGCACAGAGAGAGATGGGGGCACAGAGAGAGATGGGGGCACAGAGAGAGATGGGGGCACAGAGAGAGATGGGGGGCACAGGGAGAGATGGGGGCACAGAGAGAGATGGGGGCACAGAGAGAGATGGGCGGCATAGAGAGAGATGGGGGCACAGGGAGAGATGGGGGCACAGAGAGAGATGGGGGCACAGAGAGAGATGGGGGCACAGAGAGAGATGGGGGCACAGGGAGAGATGGGGGCACAGAGAGAGATGGGGGCACAGAGAGAGATGGGCGGCATAGAGAGAGATGGGGGCACAGGGAGAGATGGGGGCACAGAGAGAGATGGGGCACAGAGAGAGATGGGCGGCATAGAGAGAGATGGGGGCATAGAGAGAGATGGGGGCACAGAGAGAGATGGGGGCACAGAGAGAGATGGGTGGCATAGAGAGAGATGGGGGCACAGAGAGAGATGGGGGCACAGGGAGAGATGGGGGCACAGAGAGAGATGGGGGCACAGAGATGGGGGCACAGGGAGAGATGGGGGCACAGAGAGAGATGGGGGCACAGAGAGAGATGGGGGCACAGGGAGAGATGGGGGCACAGGGAGAGATGGGGGCACAGGGAGAGATGGGGGCACAGGGAGAGATGGGGGCACAGAGAGAGATGGGGGCACAGAGAGAGATGGGGGCACAGGGAGAGATGGGGGCACAGGGAGAGATGGGGGCACAGGGAGAGATGGGGGCACAGAGAGAGATGGGGGGCACAGAGAGAGATGGGGGCACAGAGAGAGATGGGCGGCATAGAGAGAGATGGGGGCACAGAGAGAGATGGGGGCACAGAGAGAGATGGGCGGCATAGAGAGAGATGGGGGCACAGAGAGAGATGGATGGGGGCACAGAGAGAGATGGGGGCACAGAGAGAGATGGGCGGCATAGAGAGAGATGGGGGCACAGAGAGAGATGGGCGGCATAGAGAGAGATGGGGGCACAGAGAGAGATGGGCGGCATAGAGAGAGATGGGGGCACAGAGAGAGATGGGGGCACAGAGAGAGATGGGGGCACAGAGAGAGATGGGGGCACAGAGAGAGATGAGCGGCATAGAGAGAGATGGGGGCACAGAGAGAGATGGGGGCACAGAGAGAGATGGGCGGCATAGAGAGAGATGGGGGCACAGAGAGAAATGGGGGCACAGAGAGAGATGGGGGCACAGAGAGTGATGGGCGGCATAGAGAGAGATGGGGGCACAGAGAGAGATGGGCAGCATAGAGAGAGATGGGGGCACAGAGAGAGATGGGGGCACAGAGAGAGATGGGGGCACAGAGAGAGATGGGGGCACAGGGAGAGATGGGGGCACAGAGAGAGATGGGCGGCATAGAGAGAGTTGGGGGCACAGAGAGAGATGGGCGGCATAGAGAGAGATGGGGGCACAGAGAGAGATGGGCGGCATAGAGAGAGATGGGGGCACAGAGAGAGATGGGCGGCATAGAGAGAGATGGGGGCACAGAGAGAGATGGGCGGCATAGAGAGAGATGGGGGCACAGAGAGAGATGGGGGCACAGAGAGAGATGGGGGCACAGAGAGAGATGGGGGGCATAGATAGAGATGGGGGCACAGAGAGAGATGGGGGCACAGAGAGAGATGGGCGGCATAGAGAGAGATGGGGGGCACAGAGAGAGATGGGCGGCATAGAGAGAGATGGGGGCACAGGGAGAGATGGGGGCACAGAGAGAGATGGGGGCACAGAGAGAGATGGGGGCATAGAGAGAGATGGGGGCATAGAGAGAGATGGGGGCACAGAGAGAGATGGGGGGCACAGATAGAGATGGGGGCACAGGGAGAGATGGGGGGCAGAGAGAGATGGCGGCACAGAGAGAGATGGGGGGCACAGAGAGAGATGGGGGGCACAGAGAGAGATGGGGGCACAGGGAGAGATGGGGGGCACAGGGAGAGATGGGGGGCACAGGGAGAGATGGGGGGCACAGAGAGAGATGGGGGCACAGAGAGAGATGGGGGGCACAGAGAGAGATGGGGGGCACAGGGAGAGATGGGGGGCACGGAGAGAGATGGGGGGCACAGGGAGAGATGGGGGGCACATGGAGAGATGGGGGGCACTGCAGGGGCAGAACACAGCACATTGCAGATGCTAGAAGCCTGGGAGGCACCTCTCTTGTATGGCAGCTATATTCTGCCTGGGCAAGCTGGGCTGTCTCTAATGGTGCCTGGGCAAGCTGGGCTGTATCTAATGGTGCCTGGGCAAGCTGGGCTGTATCTAATGGTGCCTGGGCAAGCTGGGCTGTATCTAATGGTGCCTGGGCAAGCTGGGCTGTATCTAATGGTGCCTGGGCAAGCTGGGCTGTCTCTAATCGTGCCTGGGCAAGCTGGGCCATCTCTAATGGTGCCTGGGCAAGCTGGGCTGACTGAGCTATGCCACCTTGGCTCTTATTGATAATAACATGCCACTACCACCTCTACAAGTTTTGTCCATTCTTCCAGCATATACGCACCCTACAGAGAGCGCTCAGTACATCTGCTGAGAGAGACCTGGGAGTCTGGAAGTGACAGAGATTTCTGAGGCTGAACTGTCCCTTCCCTTCCCCTGGGTGAAACCATTATAGGGGCACCCCTCTGAGGCTGAACTGTCTCTTTCCTTCAACTGGGCCAAACCATTATAGGGGCACCCCTCTGAGGCTGCACTACTGTCTCTTTCCTTCCACTAGGCCAAACCATTATAGGGGCACCCCTCTGAGGCTGCACTACTGTCTCTTTCCTTCCACTAGGCCAAACCATTATAGGGGCACCCCTCTGAGGCTGCACTACTGTCTCTTTCCTTCCACTAGGCCAAACCATTATAGGGGCACCCCTCTGAGGCTGCACTACTGTCTCTTTCCTTCCACTAGGCCAAACCATTATAGGGGTACCCCTGAGGCTGCAGAGCAACTTTGAAGGCCTGGATCATTACTGTTATTGGGCTGTTGGTCCTCTGGGCAGTAAATAAAATACAGCATTTTTAAACCTTTTTTTAGGTTTTAGTTCTCCTTTAAATATGGGATGGCAGTGTTACTTTAAACCTGCATTAAAGATATAATGGATACAGATGAAACCGCTGCTACAGATACATAAGCTTCTTTAGTTTCAGGACTAAAGGAGCCGTTAATATTCTTTGAAGTTAATGGGGGTCTGAGGGGCAGTAAATGCAATGGGGCAGTTGATTTATAATCAGTGGATGGAAACCCAATACAGGGAGGTAACTCACATGGATGATCACAAGCAAAGAGGGTGCAAGGTGGCAGTAAATCTAACTCATTACCAAGTAATTAACATCAGAGGCCACCGACAGTCTGAATGCCCCGCTGTGTGCCCCAATGGGTGTTTGACTGAGCCCCTATTTGTGCCTTGGCAGGACTGTAGCAATGCTGAGCACCCTGTGGCCACTGGGGGCCGCTGTTCCACGAGAGGCTATGGACAAGATCTGTACAAGCCACACTTAGAAAAATGAAAGCTGATTTTTATTTATTTTTTTTTCCATTTGTTTACAGCCATCCATTGGACATAAACATGCATACGTAATCGTTACGCACACATCACATGATTTAATGTTAGTCATCAAAGATTAAAACATACAACAGACATCCTTACAAAAATGAGTCCAAATGCAACCAGAAAACTCTTTTCCATTACTAAGGAATCCATGAAAATCATTGTGCTGGGTACCATTTTGTTTTTTGCATGTATACAACACAGTTAATTGAAACATATCTGCTTGTTGCCATAGGCTGATAGCCCAGGTGGGGGTTTGACCAGGTAAAACAAACATCAGTGTGGCTTTGTGGTGCCTTGAGGTTCTAGAGCTTGCCTTCCAGTGCTTCAATGGGGACCGCACCAACACTGACTCAACAGAAACCTGGGATGTATGTGCTTTGAGGCAAGGATCTCTGGGGCCACCATTATTCGAGGCTTCCTACTTGTGGTTTTGACCAAATAAAAACATGCGGCATCGTCTGTCATGACTTTTTAGAGACCTCCTTCTAGGTCAGTGGTTCTCAACCCCCTTTGGGGGCGAAACGTCCCTTTCACTGGGGTCGCCTAAGACCATTAGAAAACACATATTTCCAATGGTCTTAGGAATAATTTTATGGTTGAGGGGTCACCACAACATGAGGAACTGTATTAAAATGTTGCAGCATTATTAAGGTTGAGAACCACTGTTCTAGGTACTCAATGGAGTTCCCTATCTGGAGACCACCTTCCAGCATTTCGCTGGGGACTGTAGATCTCTGGTTTTTAGACCATTTTGACCAAGAAAAAAAGGGTCGCTGTCTGCCATGACTGGCCGGAGACTGCCTTCCAGTGCTAAAATGAAGATCACCTCAACATCAACCCTAACCAGAAACCAGGTATATGTGTGGTTTTAGGATCTCTGGGAAATCACATGGTGCCATTTTTAAAGGCCTCCCCACTTTTGGCTTTGACCAAGAAAAAAAAAATGTGGCTTCATCGGTCATGGGTTTTTGGAGATCTCCTCATAGCACTTCAGTGGGGATTGTGCTCACATGAATTCTCACCAAAAACCAGGACTTCTGGGAACTCAAGTCATCATGGTTAAAGGCTTGTAGTTTTGAATAAGCATCATGGACTTATTTTAGATCTTCTCCTAGGGCAGTGGTTCTCAACCTTCCTAAGAATACAGTTCCTCATGTTGTGGCGGCCCCCAACCATAGGAGGAGTGGTGTCTCGGTTCCTAAGATCGTCGGAAATATGTGTTTTCCTATGGTCTTAGGCGACCCCCAAATGGGTCCCGACCCACAGGTTGAGATCTGCTGTCCTAGGGATACAATGGGGATCATGTTAATGTTAATTCTCACTAAAAAACAGGGTCTCTGGGAGCTCTCGTGTTACCATTTTTAGAGGCCATGACTTTCTGGAGATCGCATCAACGTTAGTTCTCACCAGAAACCAGAAATATGTGTGCTTTTACGCAAGGATCTCCGAGGTCACCGTTCTTTAAAGGCCTCCCACTTCTGGTTTAGACCATACAGAAGGTCTTTCTAGATATCACCTCCTATTGTTTCAGTGGGAATCACGTCAACATCGATTCTGACCTTAACCCACGTCTGTGGTATTTGGCAATTATCTCTGGCAATTCTCCGGCCATCCACACAGTAGTGGGTTGAGGTTTTTGACCAGGAGGAAAAGGATGCCAGCTTCAATAGGGATCACATGATCCCCATTGACCAGGGATTTTAGGCAAAATATCTCTAGAAACTCTCAAGTCTCTCTTGTGGTTGACCAAATAAAACCATGTGGCATCCCATCATGACTTTCTGGAGATGATCTGTCAGTGCTTCAATGGGAATCATGTGAGCATCAATCCCCCCAGTTGTGTGCGGTTTTGGTAAGAACCTGTGGGAACCCTCAGGCCACCCAATCAATGCAATGGATCTTACGTAGCTGTGGTTTTGACCAATAAAAAATAGGATATCATACAGTATGACGTTCCAGAGATCCGCCACGTTAACCCGCAACATTTCCCAGCTATTCCCACCAGTGTGGATTTAAGGCAAGGAACTCTGGGAACGGATGTTTCACCATCAAAGCGGATCTTATATAAAGGTGGCGTTTTGCCTGGGAATAAAAAGGGGTGGTGGTCAAAATGCCACGTGTGCTATAAGCCTTCGTATCTGCACAAGGGGGAAAAAAAGCTGCAATAGATTTTTTTTTTTACTTTTTCTTTAAATAGCAGAAATAGGCAATTCCGCCATGCACTGTAAGCAATATTAAATATTAGTTTTTTAACCCAAAAAAAACAAAATAAAATTTAAAAAGAAAAAAAATGAAATTCTTTAAAAAAAATATTTAGTTCAAGTCACAGAGCCCTCCTCCGTACAGAGGAAACCTAACGCAATGCTTAAATAGCTGCCACTGAAACGCCATTCTGACACGTACAACTGCCTCCCAGGATTTATCGTTTTCCGTTTTCACTGATTTTGGCACAAAAAAAAAAAAAAAAAGATGGAGCTTATTTAAGAACAAGAATTACAGTTTAAAAAGGAGGGAGCAGGAAGGGCAACGGGTTGAGCCGAGGGGAGGGGGGGGCAGGGGGTAAATAAAAGGAGCAGCGGGGAGAAAGTAATTGCAATCACTAAAATCCTGTGCATCTCAGTCATTGCAGAATACTGTCTTCTAACCACGGGGGGTGCAAATCCTGCGGCACCGTTATTGCAGCATCGTCTTGATTTGCTTCGAGGTAGTCTCATCATTCAAATGTTTCGTTGTGTACCTGAGCGGGAACAGAATGCAGCACTGTTAGATTCCTTTTGCACCATATGGGGCAAACGGACTGGCACACCTGACTGTCCAACATCTAAAACCAAGGGGGTTCAGCCGCAAATGCTCAAGGGAGACTGGGCACTGATGTTCAGTTGAGCGGGGGGTCAGGGCTTGGAGCGGGCAAGTCATGTATTTCCAGGCCCATCTCAGCAAATCCATTCTGTATAGTTCTGGTTCTGTGCATGGGGGTATTATTGTGCAAAAACAAGGAAAGGACCTTCCCCCAAACTGGTGCCACAAGTAAGAAGCACAGAATTGCAGCGTCGGACTAGGGAACCCGACCCACCAGAGAACCTGACTTCAAGGACCCAAAGTGACATGGCCTGTTTTTTGCCTCTGGCTTTCTGATTCCTTCTTTCTTACTTTGATATATGCCTTTGCTTCTTCTCTAATATTTCTCTCATCATGATTCACTTTCTATTTTCCTCTGCCTTAAGCATTCCTCTTCTATCCCACTCCCCCTTTTTTCCACCTGCTAAGTTTCTTTTCTTTTGTATTTCCCCCAGACATTTTCCAACTTTTCTTACCCCAAATATGCTGTTTACCCATAGACTATTATTCCCTTTATCCTCCCTCTTACCACCAGCCATTGTTGAAGCAGTGCGCCTATAGGAGATGGTGGGTGCTGCTGCTAAGACCACACCCCTGCGGCACAGCCCATTCATACAGGGCCCGGCAGGAGAAAGTTCCCTGGTGCTTAGCTTGCTGCACATTCTGGACAGGGAGTGTTGCCCATGAACACAAGGAGCCCTGCAGCAAGGGAACAAGATGCCCTGCTGACAACCCTGCTTCCCACTGCTATATATGCCAGACAGGAAGCAGGGGCTAGGAACAAGGTCGGACTGGGTAGGTGCAGGTGCCCCCGCCTGGTCGCGTCCCCAACCCTCCTAACCCCCCCCCCCCGAGCCTCCTTAACCGCCCCCCACAGGGTCCCCCACCGACGTCCTCTCTTGAGCATGCAAAAGTTTAACGCGCCAGGGGAGGAATGGTCAGCCAGGGGAGCACTGGCAAGGGTCAGGTCTGGGCCACCGGGTTTTTTCCCTGGTGTCTCGGCACCCCAGTACGACCCTGGCTACGAAGCCAAAGACACAGCACCAGGAGCGGGGCATACCAACATGAGCTACCCTTCTGTCACCCAACACTGGACATGTAGCGAGGCCCCCAGGACCAGATTTGCCCATATAGTGTATTAGCAGAGCCTCAAAGAAACTTGCATTAGATCCCTCCCACCCCCAATCCTTACTAATTACCCATCAACCTAGGCGAATGTGTTGCATGGTATAATGGAACCAATGAAGGCAATACTAAAGGAACATAGCTAGGTTCATAATGGGCACTATAAGCTGTTCCTTTTTGTCCCTGAAAGTGTTTGGGTTCCCCCTACAATACAATGACGGGGGGCAGATTCCCAGACTTATGCATGAAGGAGGAGCATGTTCCTCATGTAAATATTGGGAAATGTAAATGCACAGGCATTGCAACCAGCAGCTATTGCTGAACTACACTTATTTACATGACATACCTTTCTATCAGCAGATACATACCTGAGAGCATTTAAAAGACCTTCTACACTGTTGGGAGGCTGTTCTTTCAGAACTTTAATGCATCCCTTCATCTAATGGGAAGAAAAACACAACAGAAGGAAACTATTAGTAGCGTGCAGACAACTTAGACTGCTACCTGGTTGCTAAGGCTTAATTCCCCCAGCAATCATGCAGCTTTGTAAGATGAATGAACACAGGAGAGGGCCTGAAGAATAACATGAGCAAAAAATAATAGAAGCAACAATTAAATAAAGGCCAGAAATATCTTTTGGTTGCTAGGGTCAGTAATACCTCCTACCAGATAGTATGTTCATTTGAGTAGCAGAATAAGAAAGCTAATAAATCAAGAACCATAAAAAGTAAAAAAAGAAGTGAAAAAGTTGCTTCTATTACATGCTAAGATAATGCCAAACTTCCCCTTTAACTTGAGGGCAACTAATGGCCTAACGACTGTGCCACGGACAAGCCATTAGCACTGCTCAAGCGGCAATAAACGAGTTCCTATGGGCTTTGATATAAGTGCGACCCAGTCAGCAGTTCGTGAAACCCATCTAACACCTCTATTTAGTGCTGAAGAGCCGGCATTAAAGTCGAGCCTCCTAAAAACGCATTCGCCGTGGTCATTGCGGGGTCACGAAAGCCTGACAGTGGGAACAGCGCTTTGCCCTGTGCTTAGCCTGGCAGTTTCTCTCATTCTAGACAAGCCTTTCATAGGCTGCTGCTGCTGACAGGGCACTTTGCTAATGGAGCCAGTGAATAGGAGGAACTGATGAATATTATATAGCAGTCTGTCTATCTATCGGCTGTGCGGCAGCCTAGAGTAGTAATGGGGGGGAATGGACACAGACGTACATCAATCTTTGACGTTTTGGCGAAAGCGCCCACTGGGTGCACATGGTCGTACAGGATGATGACGCCCACCATGACTCTCAGACAGAACGATACCGTCTCTTCGTTTGTAAATCGGCTTCTGTACTCTCTGTAACAATAAGAGAATGCTTTACTGGGCCTTGAATCCATTTTCTTTCCTATGAAGGTATAGGATATAGCATGAGGAGGCTCTGTGAGTAGGAAGGTGTTACTGTGCTAGGCAGCAAAGGGGGAGCATTGTCATGTCAACAAGGTACAGAGGGGGGCCCAGTTAAATCTCCATAAGCCACTGCAGGGCTTCCTACCAGGAAGGCTGGGGGTACATAGAGCTAGGAGCTTGTCAGAAAGGGACAACTCCCCATTGCGGTTTCTGGCTTTACCTTTAAATAGGGGATCAGCAATAGTATACAAACAGACAGCTGATTTTTACATCAGGCCATAACTACTCTTATTATACATTTCTAAAAATGCCCAAAATGATCTCTGAAACAAGATGGGTAACAGCAGGAATCTGCAGTGCAAAGCAGTCACTGCCTTCCATCACACCTAGGTACATGGGAGTGGAGCTGCTACAGGTTGGCTTGCAAGACCCACTCAGACCCCTGCCCTGTAGTAGATTCTTTCACATTAGATACATTTCCCTTAAATATCAAGATTTAGATCCATTCCATAAGAGAGAAAAGAATGGACCTGCAGACTCGTAGCTGTTGATAGACTATAACTCCCAGTACGACGGCCTCTAGCTTTCAGAAGATGCTGGGACTCCAGTTCAGCTACATGAAGGGCTGTATAACAATATGGTGACGTAAGCAACGCAGGGGCAATACATTTAATATGAAACTAATTGGAACTTACGGCGTCTCCAGCATTACCCGGCACACACTGGCCATGGTACTTAAACAATCAGTGGTGTTTTCTATTGGTAAATTCTTGTTCTGAGTAAAAGACAAAACAGACATACAATGTAGTTAATAAAGGAACACAACATATATATATATATATATATACATATATATATACATATATATATATATGTTTATGGTACCTTAGAATACAGAAATGGGACCTATCATCCAGAATACTCAGGACCTGGGTTCTTTCCTTTATTTAGATCCCCACACCTTAAGTCTACTAAAATATCATTTAAACAGTAATTAAACCCAATAGGATGGTTTTGCCCCAATAAGGATTAATTATATCTTAGTTGGGATCAAGTACAGGTACTGTTTTATTATTACAGAGAAAAGGGAATCATTTAACCATTAAATAAACCCAATAGGTCTGTTCTGCCCCCAATAAGGGGTAATTATATCTTAGTTGGGATCAAGTACAGGTACTGTTTTATTATTACAGAGAAAAGGGAATCATTTAACCATTAAATAAACCCAATAGGGCTGTTCTGCCCCCAATAAGGGGTAATTATATCTTAGTTGGGATCAAGTACAGGTACTGTTTTATTATTACAGAGAAAAGGTAATCATTTAACCATTAAATAAACCCAATAGGGCTGTTCTGCCCCCAATAAGGGGTAATTATATCTTAGTTGGGATCAAGTACAGGTACTGTTTTATTATTACAGAGAAAAGGGAATCATTTAACCATTAAATAAACCCAATAGGGCTGTTCTGCCCCAATAAGGGGTAATTATATCTTAGTTGGGATCAAGTACAGGTACTGTTTTATTATTACAGAGAAAAGGGAATCATTTAACCATGAAATAAACCCAATAGGGCTGTTCTGCCCCCAATAAGGGGTAATTATATCTTAGTTGGGATCAAGTACAGGTACTGTTTTATTATTACAGAGAAAAGGGAATCATTTAACCATGAAATAAACCCAATAGGGCTGTTCTGCCCCCAATAAGGGGTAATTATATCTTAGTTGGGATCAAGTACAGGTACTGTTTTATTATTACAGAGAAAAGGGAATCATTTAACCATTAAATAAACCTAAGCCGGACCTTCTGCCTGCACCCACTTACCTCAGACACAAACTTGGTGGTGGCATCGCTCAAGGTTTTAAGCATGGGCGTGGCTTCTGCGTAGAATAAAGACATTCTGTTGGCCAGTTCGTTATTGACTTCGTTTTCTCCCTCTGCCTGTTTAGGGAATACAATACACATAAGAATGAGGAACAGAGTCCATAACAAGAAGTCGCCATTTAGGGAAATCTGCCTTTGCTTTATGGCTCCCGTTCCTGCTTCGCCACTTCCCGTACTGGTATAAGTGGAACCAGTGTGTGTTATGTGGATTCCTACCCAGAACCAACACAGAACAGAAGTGGAAGAGGTTAGTGGGGCAGATATAATGGGTTCTGCTTCCAGTTATGGGTGTGTGTCCCTGCCCTGCAAGTGATGGGTTTCTACAAGAAAACACAAATCAATAGGATCGCCCCATTTTTGTTTTGTCATAAAATGAAAAGTAAACCCTCAAAATAGATCAACCTAAAATTTCTCTTCTGAGCAAATGACAAGATATTAGCAGTCTTTACCACTAGAATTAATTTAAAAACAGTGGCGCTACCTGCTGTTCATTTCAACTGACTGTTTATTTCTGTAGAGAATTAAATTAGTGAGTCAGTCAGTTGATGTTTCGCTGGTCAGTACTAAGCAGAGCAACATCACAAGACTTTCCTATTTGAGTTAATTTAATTTTTTATCTACTGCGTCAAGTCAGCTGTAATGAACAGCAGGTGGCGCTGCTATTTCACTTTCATTATGTTAGCAGCGACAAAACTGCTAATGTTTTGAAAAAAATAATTTCTATAAATCTGATACAGTGATACAGAGTTCCCTGTATAACTCAGCCTGCAGCCTTGTGCCTTTATATGGGCACAGAACCCCTCAGTGACTGCTAATATCCTTATCATTTACAGTAGGGGGTACATTATCCCTTATAATACATGAGTGATACTCAGAGTTCCCTGTATAACTCAGCCTGCAGCCTTGTGCCTTTATATGGGCACAGAACCCCTCAGTGACTGCTAATATCCTTATCATTTACAGTAGGGGGTACATTATCCCTTATAATACATGAGTGATACTCAGAGTTCCCTGTATAACTCTGTCCGTCAGTCACATTAGAAAGGAAAGAAGCGACACCGGCTTGTAGTTAAACTAAAGCTTAGAACATATCCTGATAGCGCATTGGGTCCCCACGAGAGTAATGGCTAGTGGCTTACTGGCACGTTGTTAATCCGCATACGACTCAGGGTTCTCCTGTAGTAACTGAAATCATTCTGTATCGCAGGGTTTGTCATCTGGGAAAGCAGAAAGAGGTCACAGCTGCATTACAGTTGGGCTGTATATTATATATTAAAGTAACATTAATGAAGTGCAAAGCCACAATGCTGTTAGCCCTGCTCCTGTCTGTGCTAAATATACCCCTGGTTATACATCCTCTCTGCAACCCACCAGCAACCCCAATAGTTACACTTCCCTGGAACTGTAACTGAATGCCCCCCCCCCCACCCTCACCCTTACCAAGCTGTGTATAGAAAGTAAAAATATTAAAGGGGAAGTTTACTTTAAACTAACCTTTTAAATGAATAGATTTGCAACCAGCATTTTGAATTATTGAGGTTTTTTCCCGGAAATTTAAGCTGCTATGTGGTTGCTAGGGTCCCGCTTACCCTAACAAAGCTATAGGCAAGGTAAAGGCCAAGCAAACAGGTAAGTATATACACTGTGGAAGAAGCCATGGGGCCTGCCATCCTACCTTGAGCTCATCGAAGCGCAGAGTAAAATGGAGAATTTCTGCAAACTGTTTGGCAAGAGCCTGCTCTCGCTCCAGGTGCTGTGTCGGGGAGTAGGGAGTGCTGGTCAGAGCCCCCAGGAGACCCCGCAATGCCGCCTCTAAGTGGCCAAAGAGACAGAGTTAATCAGCAGGCAATATTTAGTGACGCAGGTGCCTTTATATAGTGAATAATGTACCCCCTGCTGTAAAATATAAGGATATTAGAAGTCACCTCGGAGTTCCATATAAAGGGATGAGCCCGAAGGCTGAGTGCTTTGCTACAGGTCATGGAACTCCGAGGTGACTTCTAATATCCTTATATTTTACAAAAGGAGGCACTTCATTTATTATAATACAGAAGTTTTAGTAAGTCATATGACAAAAATTACATCACTAAGCTCTGATTATAAATGATGACATCACTAAGCACCGTTTATAAGGATATAATTTACAGTTTGGTCCCATAGAGAAATGACCAAACTGTATATTATAAATGCATATTTGGACCTTTGAGGAGGTACCGGCTCTGACGGAGCAGACATCCTGCGTTCCCAGTAAGGAGAGGGGAAGGGTAGGCATATAGGAATGTCAGTAAATAGAAACAAGCTTACCCAGCCTCTGAGAGAATTCATAGAATTTCTTGAGTTTCCCTACGAGCGGAACCACGGCCGCCCAAGCCTTCTCCTGCAGCTTTTCATCAGTAGCATGCTGTATGGCCTTTGGGTGCAAGAACAGTGTTAGAATCCAGGACGTTCTTTGGGTCACGGAGGCAGTGGCAGGGTCAGAACCAGACTCCAGGTTGGGGTTAAAGGGGGTGGTTCATTTTTAATTTAATGTTTAGTATAGAATGAACAATTCTATACTTTTCAATTGGTCTTCATTATTTATTTCTTATTATTTGCCTTCTTCTTCAAACTCTGTAGCTTTGAAATGGGGGTCACTGACCCCGGCAGCCAAAAACTATTGCCCTGTGAGGCTACAATTTTACGGTTATTTTTTTATAACTACTTTTTTCTATTCAGTCCCTCTCCTATTCATATATCAGTCTCTCATTCAAACCACTACCTGGTTGCCAAGGTCATTTGGACCCTAGCAACCAAATAGAAGTTGCTGAACAATTACTACATCATACTAAAAAGTTAACTTAAAGGTGAACAAGGGGTTGTTCACCTTTGAGTTAACTTTTAGTAAGATGTAGAGAGTGATATTCTGAGACAGTTTGCAATTGATCTTCATTTCTTATTATTTGTATTTTTTTTTTTTTTATTTATTATTTCAATTTTTGTTCAGAAATTTTCCAGTTCAGAGTTGACAGCTACCTGGTTGCTAGGGGCTAGATTACCTTAGCAACCAGGGAGTGGTTTGAATGAGAGCCTAATATACGAATAGGAGAGGGACGGAATAGAAAAATTACGTTATAAAAAGTAACAATAACATTAAAACCGTAGCCTCACAGCTCAATTGTTGTTTGGCTGCCGGGGTCAGTGACCCCCCCATTTGAAAGCTACAAAGAGTTGAAGAATGAGGCAAACAATTTGAAAACTATAAGACATAAATAAAAAAGACCAACTAAAAAGTTGCTTTGAACTGGCCATTCTATAACATACAAAAGTGAAATTAAAGTTGAACCGCCCATTTAAGTGATAATCACTACTCTTACTGGTCTGCTGGTTGAAAGTAAACATCTGATTGGTTGTTTAGGGTTTCCCAATCTGGATAAAACGTTTATTACCCCTCGGAGCCAACAGGGGCTCAATACAGATTACAGGCCTAACGTTTTTTGGTGAAACAGACAAACTGCAAGAATAACTTACCTCTCGGATTTCGTGGCCGGCCCCTCGGTAGGACTGTAAATGATCTAGGATCCCTTCTGCGTCCTTTAATACTACATTCACCTGATTATACACTTCCTTCTCCGATTCGGAGGGCTGAGCATCTAAACAGCACGAGAGCAGATTAACCCTTGGCCGGCGACAGGGAGTTAGGGGAAGAGACAGGGGGCTCAGTGCAAGAGAGAGAGACGTTTGATACATAAGGCGTGTTCGCTAAGTGCCCGGCCCTGTTGCTACCCGCCTCCCCCATAGACACCGTACAAAGAACAGGAGTAGAACTGTAACATGAATGCACAGAGTTCTATTAGGGAAAGCTAAGGCTGGGGAGTAATGGAGAGAGGGTTATACCAGTTGAGATGCTTTGGGGCCGGCAAGATTCCCCTGCTCAGGGCTTGTGGGGCACCAATTAAACTCACTGTTACATAATTAACCCCCAGTTAATTATTACATACGTATTCCTTGTTTCTAAAGCTTTATTTTCTGCACGGCCTCGGCTGAACTGTGTCGCTTCCACTTGAATGAATTTCTAATTAATAAGCCTAATGAAATAACTAACTTAATATATCAGTTTCTACTGCTTTATTTATCCAATGACTGGGGGGTTTAGGTGGTGGTTCCAACTGATAGTTGAGTTAAAGGAGATATTGTCCCGTTGCTGAGAGGCAACACCTTTTACAGGGTTCCTACTGGACAGAGGGGTGTGGCTGGTGTTACTAGGGGTGGAGCCAGCTTTAAATGGCACTCCCCATAGCAGGCATAACTCCTTGGGGATTCTGATAACCCAGTGATCCCCAACCAATGGCTCCAGAGCAACATGTTGCCCCCCCCACCCCAAGAAGCCTCAAAGTAGGTGCCATTTTGACATTTCTGGCTTGGGGACAAGTTTTGGAAGCCCAGAGACACGGTTTTACTCCAAGCAGAGCCTCCTGCAGGCTAGAAGTCCCCATGGGGCTACCAAATAGCCAATCACAGCCCTTATTTGGCACCCCCAAAGAACTTTTTTCCTGCTTCTAAATGATCTAGGGATCCCTGTGATAACCTGTCCAAGTCTATCCAAGTATATTCCCCTGTACTAAGCCCCAAGTTGATAATATAAAGAAACAGTGACCTTTGAAGGCATCTCAGAATGGTAAGACCCAACCAAAGATAATACCTAGAAAGAGCAGCATTATTCATTCAGAAGTATGAGCGTGACACACTGAACAAGGATGGGCTTCTCAAACATACACAATAGGAATCTTACGAGCCAACCTTCTAACAAATGCAGCACAGCCATTTTGAAACTCTAAAAAAACCACTGAAGGCTGTGGCTAGTGAATCCCCACTATAATGGCCCAATAATGTTATCATATGATTGTAGGTCCTTTGTGTTCACTAAGGGAGGGAAGATTTTGACTGAGAATTGATAGAATGGGCCCAAGTTCTTACACAGCGGTACCAAGTAAGTGAATTTTGACAGCTGCTGAAGACTGCTATGGGCATGGAGACACAGTTTGGTAGAATGGTAAGAGAAGAAGCACAGATTAACCCAACAGAACTCATGCAGCCATACACAGTGCAGCATTGGAGATCATTGATTTCATCAGGACTTGTCGTAAGCTGGACAATGTACCCAATCAGGTATCTACCCACGGCCAACTGCAATTACGTTTGGTTCATTCACAGACTACGTTCTGAGAAAGTTCTCAGCTAAAATTCTCCCAAATCCTGTTATTATTGGAAGGTTCTCATTTATTTATTCTTTTGCCCGATGGGAACAGAATGGCCTTCAGCAAAGGATGTAGCTTAGGTAGAAATTACACCTGGCAATGCGTCAAACCAAGTGAAACAAAAGGTTGTTTCATTTCATAGATTTGTTTCCTTTGGCTTTACATAGGCGGAAGATCATCGATGCAGGGAACGTCTCTTATTAGTGGTTTGGCTTTGACAAGTCTTGATTCTGATCCTAAATGCCGGTATATTGACCAATTAAGCATTAGACGTACATAAAAGCACAGAGCGGACAATGGAAATGGTGATGGAAAACAGTGCATTTATGTCAGGTTGCAGCAGAACACACACAAGGAAGGGAACATCACAATCTCACTGGTGCAGAACACAATACAACCTTCCCAGCTTTCCACACAAGACCAGAAGCCAACAACATAGCCGGCCATGTACAGGATGGCGTTTAGCCAAGACACCGAGCTGGTCAAGAGAAGCACAGCTTGCAATTCTATTGGCTAGCATGGTGTCTTCTATAACCGATATTTATCATGTGTGACTTTCAATATGCAGAGCCCAAATTGGTCAATAGGTCAATCTGGCCAGTAGGATCTCCAAGTCTTCTAGATCTTCTAGAGTCTCTCCACTATGTCACAGGGGTTTGCTGCCTTCCCGTGTTCACAGACAGCAGAAGAACGCTGGGTTGGGAGAGCAATCTTCACCCATGGAAGTCACAGTGATCACAATTGGAGCCATTTGTGGCGATTTCAATCTTGTCCAAATATACTGAATGGTCCCTTAGGCCAACACCTTCTATTAATAATAATTCCACCATCTATGAAGGTTGGTCTAACCAATACTTCCTATGGACCCATCAAAAACCTACAGAAGGGCCTTAAAACCCAATGCATTCTATCTTCTTCTTCTTGTGGCTTGCTATATGGGCATGAGTGGAACCAGATCAACAGGGGGCCTTAAAATCACTCAACCTGTGGAACCAGCGCTTACTGAGTAAATGTAAAAGTATTGAGTAATGTCCAAAAATAATTGGACATTAAATGTTTGATTAGTGATGGAAATCCTGCTGGCACAATGGGTAGCGCTATACAATGGTATCAGGGTATCAGGTTGCCATGTTGGCATCTGGAAAGGTCACTCACTGATATGAATGCAATGAATGCTACTCAGTAGAGTGAGCCTTGAGATGTTTCTATAAGTGGTATAGATTTTTCTTTTGTAACATGGATGTCCCAAATGTCCCAGTAACAGGGGTCAGACAGGCAAGTCTTTAGTAGAAAGCTGGAAATGAGCTGTAACTGTCAGTTTACATGCACTGCCACCAAGATGCCACCAACATGCTACAATAAGAAGAACTGGTGCGATTAAAACAAATACAGAAATCTGAAGTATAATTATATGGCTTCAAGGTGCCTCCCGAATGGTCCATGTTAGTGGGTCTCAACCCCCGGTCCTCATGTCTCACTGAGAATTCACAGTAGCACAGAATTGACCAACTGGTGGTGCTTCTGGGAAAATTCACCCACTTACTGAGGACTAGAGGTACAGACGATGCCCTGAGGGACCGAGCATTCAGAGCCACTCGAGGAGAAAGTTGCAAAGAGAGGCCAAACAAATGTTACATTGGGACAGACTGTGGCCCTCCAGCACTTACCAAAGTCCAGCTCCCAGCAGCCTCAGCGACGCAGGACAGTGCACACTGACAAGTGCTCAAATGCCACGGGTTAAAGAAAGCTTCCATAAGTGGGAGGTGCAATAATATTAGATAATGGTGAATACTGTATTATGTGCTTTATTGATAATTTTAGTTATATGTGATCTGTAAATCATAAGGATAGTATATATAGTGTCACTCATGTATTATAAGGGATAATGTACCCCCTACTGTAAATGATAAGGATATTAGCAGTCACTGAGGGGTTCTGTGCCCATATAAAGGCACAAGGCTGCAGGCTGAGTTATACAGGGAACTCTGAGTATCACTCATGTATTATAAGGGATAATGTACCCCCTACTGTAAATGATAAGGATATTAGCAGTCACTGAGGAGTTCTGTGCCCATATAAAGGCACAAGGCTGCAGGCTGAGTTATACAGGGAACTCTGAGTATCACTCATGTATTATAAGGGATAATGTACCCCCTACTGTAAATGATAAGGATATTAGCAGTCACTGAGGAGTTCTGTGACCACTTACACACCATGGAACTCCAAGGTGAATTCTTATATCTTCTACTTGAATACCGATAGAATATGACAAGTATCCCCCAATGCTAGCAATGACACCAACCTTAGATATACAGATAATCCTTATTATTGCCCCAGTCCTTCGTTATGGAAGCAATCCTGTGATATTTAGTAGGCAAACACATAGACAAACAAAGAGGCAGACAAACACTGAGCGCTGAGGACAAGCGCAGTCTACGGCAGGCAGAGAGGGAAAAAACAATATACAAAATCATATTCTCACTTTCAAAATCAAGGAAAAAATTTGGCCCCTGCTCAAGGTCTGTGCAAGTCAAAACTTTAAGAAGGTTCCCCATGACAAGGTACCTGCCAAGACAAGAATGAGAAAAGACACAATGTCTTTATGAGACAGTAACAGTAGGATCAAATGCTGAAGTGGGGTCAGTCAGAAGAAGAGGTGGACCCCCAGCTGCTTCACTCCTAGGAGAACCTGTAGGGTTGGGTGAGGCATGGTTGGGTTGACACATTATGTTACCAGCATTTTCCCACCTTCTTGTGGGCAACTTCCATGTTTGCTGTCCCCAGTAGTGCTGTGCATCAGTCTGGCCCAAAGTAAATCATCATGGCTATAAATGGACTTTCATGGCTTCTTCAGACCCCTCATCTTCTAGTATGAAATAACATGAAGCCCATCAGGCAGACCGATTGGGCCACCAGGTCTTTTCATACTAGAGATGCACCCAATTTATACTTTATGGATTTGGCCAAATCCCAACTTCTCCACCAGAGATTCAGCCAAACCAGATCTGAACCAAACAGAAAAATGTTTGTGAAGTATATAAGTATACGTAGATCTAGAGCAACTGGATTTGCTGAGTAATCATTGAAGACATTTCACTACTCATCCAGGCAGATGAACTAAACAAGCTGCTCGGATGAGTAGTGAAACATCTCCAGTGATTACTCAACAAGTCCAGTTACTCTAGATTTATTTATACTAGATATACTATGAGCTGGAGGAATGAAAACCTTCATAGTCACATGACTTTAGGGCAGGAATCCCCAACCTTTTTTACCCTTGAGCAATAATTAAATATATAAAAAGTTGAGGAGCAACACAAGCATGAAAAAGGTTTCTAGGGGTTACCAATAAGGGCTGTGGTTATTCGGTAGCCAAATGTGAACCGGCAGCCTAGAGGAGGATCTGTTTGGCAGTACACATGGTCTTGATGTGCCAAAACTTGCCTCCAATCCAAGAATTCAAAAATAAGCCCCTGCTTCGAGGCCACTGGCACTGGGAGGAACAAAGGAGGTGGTGGGCAACATGTTTCTCGCGAGCCATTGGTTGGGGATCATTGTTTTAGGGGAACGAATTAGGCTTAGGGGTGCACCAAGCCAAGGATTCGGCTGGGAAGAACAAAGGAGGTGGTGAGTAACATGTTGCTCGCGAGCCATTGTTACTGTATGGGGCAGGGTCGGACTGGGGGGTGCAGGGCCCACCAGGGTTGCAGCCCCAGGAACCCTGACCTCCAAGAGGCCCCTGCCTTGGCAGCGGGTCTAGGCCGGCAGGGCCCACCGGGTTTTTTTCCTGACCCTCAACTTCAAAGATGTGTTCAGACTGTATTTGGCCCAATATCTGGTGAGGATTTTGGGCAGCATGGTGGCCTTGGTTCTGATTCTGTGTGCCCGGCACAGACACCACTTAGGACAGCAAAGCAGAATTTCCCCACGCTGGACTGTCGGTCCCTGACATAAGGACAAAAAATAAAAAGAAGAGGCTGATCACAAAGGACCCCAATGAGTTTGGAAATGGAGATCATCTTTGCGGCTGGATAATGGAAGTGCCCCCCACGCTTCATGCACCCCCCACAGCTCCTCTCTAACTGCTCTTTCCCATGCTGTGCGGCGCCCATGACAAGCCGGGGGGGGGGGGGGGTTACCCGTTAGAGTGGCGCCAGCTGTGCCGGGCTTCCCGTGAGACTTACTTTCAAAATCCAAGAAAAAATGGGCTGCATTGTGGTCTATGTCTCTGGTTAGCACCTTAATGAGATTACCCATGCCAGCCAACCTAAAAATAGAGAATGGCACAGTCATTGAGTTCCAGTAAATGGGAGCGAAACGCGTGAGTTCAGTTAGTGCTCAGCTTCTTGTGGTTTCCTACATGGGCGCAGGGGTGGAACTGGAGCCTGGCATGTCAGAAGGATCCCTGTGTGCAAGGTGCCCGCGGTTAGGCATTTCCTTTCATACCCCCCCCCCCACCCTCCTGCAGCACAAGCCTGCTTATTACACAATAGTATCAGGGGGGAGGGAAGAGAGTGCTGCTGGGTATTTTCTCCCCTTTTCCATTTCTTTTAGCAGGTCAGGGGCAATCGACTGCTGAACTACAACCCCCAGAATCCTGCAATAAGGAGGGTTACCGACATCTTGGGGGTCATTTATTAACACTGGCAATAACCCATAGCAACCAGTCAGTGATTTGCTTTTTCCAGCCAGCTGCAGGTAGAACAATGAATGCAACAACTTGGTTGCCAAGGGTTACTGCCCATGGGCCATTCTGCCCAGTATTGATAAATGACCCCCACTAGTGATGATAATAGGCAGCAGTACATTTATATCTATTCTATTCCTGCAGGGAAAAGGCAGAATGAATGCCATTCTAACAGAGTGCCCCATTCCCACAATAGCTGCACAGACTGGGGGGGGGGGGGGGGGGGGGATCAGCACCCCTGGATTTCCCAGTATCCCCCCCTCCTTCTTATTCACTGCCCTAAACATCTCTGTGACTATAGGAGAGTCACTAACAATCATGGTTCGGATATCAAGGGGTTTATTTTGGTAAGGGGGGAACTTAAACACATGTGGGGGAACTTAAACACATGTGGGGGGCCCCAAAGCCGCTATGAGGGCACCTGCCTGCGGGCGCAGAGCCCCCAGCCTATTAGAGGCAGCTGAAGGGTGATACCATCTCGTGTGGCTGCCGCTAATGAACATTAAAGGGAACCCCTTATAGAAAGGAGCGCTTGTGGCTACAGCCCTGACATGCTACTGAGGGAGTGCAATGTAATGGGGCCTGGCTTCTTTTTTTGGAAAAGAGGGGATTGTTTTACTGTAGGCTGGGGCCGCTGTGAGCAAACAGGAGCCAAGGAAAACAACATCCCCCCATTTTAATGTCTCAGGCCCCCCACATATTGCTGAAATCCCACAATTTGGGAGTTGGGTGACCACAAGGCCATCAAGTATAAAAGGAATATTATATCACCCACCTACAGCCAACTATGTGCGGGTACTTCTCCTGAAGGCCCAGGGTGCCGGGAACTGTAACACCCAAAAACGGAGAGACATGGTATCCCTGGCACTGTAACACCCACTGTCTGGCAGAGGGGAGACCCCCCCCTCATGGTATCCCTGGCACTGTAACACCCACTGTCTGGCAGAGGGGAGACCCCCCGCTCATGGTATACCTGGCACTGTAACACCCACTGTCTGGCAGAGGGGAGACCCCCCGCTCATGGTATACCTGGCACTGTAACACCCACTGTCTGGCAGAGGGGAGACCCCCCGCTCATGGTATACCTGGCACTGTAACACCCACTGTCTGGCAGAGGGGAGACCCCCCGCTCATGGTATCCCTCTATCCCTGATAGAGGAGGGGAGACAGCCCTGCCAGCCAAGGGCACCATGATAAACTTGACCTACTTCTCCGGAGCCAGACATACAAAACGCCACATCTTATTACGCTCTCGCCGCCCCCTGGAGCCTTGGGGGGGATACATGAAGGCAAGCTGACAGTCAGGGTTGGACAGGCGGAAAGCAAACCATGCACGGGTGCCCCTTCTACTCGCAGGAAGCCAGCGTGGTGCCGCCGGTAACTATGTATAAATACTGTGTGTGCTGGGGCTGCCGGCCAGCTCTGTGCAGCGTTGGGTGCCGATCTGATGTGGGACCCCCGGCAGGACCTGTACTAACACACACCTATCCCTTGTGTGGCCCCCACCCTAACCATATCCAGTATCAATGATATTACTAAGCAAGGGAAATGAAATTAAAGGGGAACTCCACCCAGGAAAAAAAAAGTCTGCACAGTTAAAGAAAATATAATTCTAAGCAACTTCCCAATATAAATTTATTACACATTTTCATTGGTTTTGCCATTATTTGTTAATAAAATTGCTACAGAGAGCAGATTCTGTCCCTTTCTGTGCCTTGAAACAAAGCTGATCTCTTAAAGGGGCAGTTCACCCTTAAATCAACTTTTTAGTTTGATGTAGACATTGATATTCTGAGACAATTTGCATTTGGGCTTCTTTTTTGTGGGTTTGTAGTTATTTAGATATTTATTTAGCAGCTCTCTAGTTTGGTATTTCAGCAGCCAGCTGGTTGCTAGGGTCTTATTTACCCTAGCAACCACAAGAGACTGGAATATGAACAGTAGAGGGCCTAAATTGAAAGATAAGTAATAAATAGTAACAATAATAATAATTGTAAACATTGTAGCCTCGCAGATCAACCGTTTTTAGCTGCTGGGGTCAGTGACCCCCATTTGAAAGCTGGAAAGAGTCAGGAGAGGAAGGCAAATAATTAAAAAATAATGAAGACTAATTGCAAAACTTTTAGGAATAGCACGGTGAACTAACTCTTTAATCTGCTGGCTTCTGCTACCCTTCAGGAGGCAGAACCGACAGTGCAGAGAATATAAACAGCCAATAAGAAATACTGCTCTCAATAACAATTACATTGCCAAATAATTATAAAATAACTGTAAAATATTAACACTGGAAAACTTGAAAATAAAAATATTGTGAGCAAACAGTTAAATGAATGCCCCTTTCATGTTGCAGCAAAGCACTACTGCCATCTAGTGGTCACCTATAAGAATGCAACTTGCCAAAACATTGGTACAGGTATGAGCCCTGTTATCCAGAATGCTCAGGATCAGGGGTTTTCCAGATAAGGGATCTTTCCGTATTTTGGATCTCCATAACTTAAGTCTGATAAAAATCATTTAAAAATAAACCCAATAGGGCTGTTCTGCCCCCAATAAGGGGTAATTATATCTTAGTTGGGATCAAGTACAGGTACTGTTTTATTATTACAGAGAAAAGGGAATCATTTAACCATGAAATAAACCCAATAGGGCTGTTCTGCCCCCAATAAGGGGTAATTATATCTTAGTTGGGATCAAGTACAGGTACTGTTTTATTATTACAGAGAAAAGGGAATCATTTAACCATGAAATAAACCCAATAGGGCTGTTCTGCCCCCAATAAGGGGTAATTATATCTTAGTTGGGATCAAGTACAGGTACTGTTTTATTATTACAGAGAAAAGGGAATCATTTAACCATGAAATAAACCCAATAGGGCTGTTCTGCCCCCAATAAGGGGTAATTATATCTTAGTTGGGATCAAGTACAGGTACTGTTTTATTATTACAGAGAAAAAGGAAATCATTTTTAAAAAAATTCAATTATTTGCTTATAATGGAGTAATTTGGAACTTTCTGGATAACGCCTTTCTGGATAAAGGAACCCATACCTGTACATCTCTTACAAAAGTGCAACTACGGTGTCACAGCAAGGATACAGCGAGTAGGGCTCAGGGGGTGCTGGGTATTCTCTATGTAGGGATTACAGGGGTGCATTAGCTTAGAATTCACTTTTACTATGTTGCAGATAGAAGATGGAAGTAATATGACATTTTACGTTTTGTTTTGGTTTTTTTTAGATTTGGTGCTGCAGCTTCCAAACTCAGTTTGGAAGACAATTCAGGATGAATATGAGAATTGAAACTAAAGATAAGCAAAAATAAATAATAAAACTGTCCCTTTACTGTCCACGTGTTTTTTTTTGGGGGGGGGGTTGTTAGTCAGTGACCCCAAGACTAACTCAGAAAGTACATAAAGAAATAATGGACACTATCACATAGAAGAAGCTAATTTACCGGTGAACTTCCCCTTTAATTGTTGCTAAGTAACATGTTAGATCCCATCAGCCAATGAATGGACAGGGTTTTGCCTTTTGCTCCCACACTACTTCCTGTTACAGTTAGAGCTGCATCACTTCCTGTCAGCTGATCTCTGAGGGAGCACACAGCCCATCACTAAATGGCGGCTCAAGGGAAAGGATGTAAAAGGGCAATATTTACTGATATATATATTCCAGTTTGGGGAGATTATTTAATAGGTCACTTAATATAATATAAACTGTCTGTTGGTTACGTATTCATTCTGGGGGTGTAGTTTCCCTTTAAACAAATGCTGCTTTCAATAAAAATTACATTAACAAATAACTAAATTTATATTGGAAAGTTGCTTAGAATTAGGTTCTCTTTTTTAGGCAAATAAATTATTTTTTGGGTTGACTTGCCCTTTTACACTGAAGCCATTTTTTACTCTGTGATGCCCGGTGCTGCATGGTATATCTGCTCGTCATTTTTTTTTTGTTTGTTTTTGGGGTTTTTTGGAGGGGGGGGGGCTGGGGCGGCAGCCCTGGTGGATCCCACACACCCCAGTCTGACCCTGCTCTTAGGTTAAATAAAGCCATTGCTTTCCCTTTGCTCAAGCTGCCTCTTCCTTGCTGTGGGGAGTGCCGGTGCCGGGTATGGGGGTATGAAGCCAGTTTCCCCCTGGCTAAACCCACAGGCAGCAGGGCACCCCTCTCTCTACAGCGTGGATTTGAGAATAGATCCAACCAATCCCTTCCTATGGGAGCAGCAGTCCCACTTTCAGACAAGGGCATTGGGCAGCAGCCTGCCAGCCTGTATATAAAGAGCCGCTGTGGGTAGAACATTTACTTCCCGTGGGTGCTGGGTGCCTATAGTAGAAGTGTGAAACTTGCAAGCTCCCTTGCACACACACAGGCTGAGCTGGGGAGATACAGAGCCGTTGGTGTATGAATAGGCGCCAGACTGTGGGTAACACCTCTCATAGGGGAAGTACCACCAGATGTGGGCTCGGTGCTACATGCCAAGAGCTAATGTCATAGCGAGGGCAATGCCCAGCCCTGGCACCAAGCCCACACATCAGGCAGCAGCTCATTATAACTATTTAATAATATAAAGTTAAGGGACACGGCTACAGCACAGCAATGTCCCTGCATTAGGTAATGATTAGATATTGATGGGGCACTAAAGGGGATATAATTATGTAATATTACAAGAGGCAATTCTTTATTTCTGCCCCAGTCTGTGCCCATGACTCTGCTCTATCCCTGGCACAAAAAATCCTCCCTCGCCTGTTTGTAAGGTGTGTTGCTGTATTTTAACCACTAGATGGCAGTATAAGCAATCAATAGGAATCCAGCTACATAATTAAAGAACAAGGAAAGTCATATTAAGCAGGGTGCTAATTTGTTCCCCCACTGAATATAATCAATAACCTTAACCTGCAGGCCACTATTCCTCTATGCTGAGAAACGTACTGTACCTTTAATATAAGTACCGCACAGCCATCTTAGGCCGCATTTGTACTGGACGGGGTGCAAGACATATTCTTTATAGCCAATAAGAATAAGGGTGCAGCTTGTGGGGTGCAAAGGCCCCTCAGCTTCATATTCCCTCTATCTGAAGTGTCAGTGACCATAAACAGATGGCACGGTTTTATTGTGGTCTAAGCAAGATTAAGGCACAATAGTATATAACCAGATTTTAAGGCAAAAGAAGAGGAAATTGGCACATTAAATGGGCCCTGGGGAGAAATACCAGCAGCAGCAGATTTGCAGGCAGGTGTTGGTGCTGTAAAGTTACCCGGAGTGCCGGGCATACGGGTACATACCCACATCCCCATAGTATCCTGCTGCATTTTGTGCGGGGACCCCTGAGGGTAGAGAGAAAGGAAACCCCCTTATTTTATCCACTGTCCCAGTATTGGGGTGGGGGGGCACCTGTAGGGAATGCAATAGTTATGGCACAGTCAGAGCCATGACACCATAATGCCAATAGCCCATACACAGTGACAGACACAAGGGGCTCACCTCTAACCAGTGCTGGTGCTGCAGTCTGCTCCCCCCGATCTGGAAGAGAAGAACGGGAAAGGTTTGTTAGGAGGGATCCCAAGAAGCCAATCACAAAGCCACAGGGTCTCCAGGACACTGTAACTGCTGCAACAAACTCTCTATGTGTTGTGTTTGTTGGTGCAAAAAAAACCCCAATGTTGTTCTTTATATACCAATAGTAACCACTAGGGGTCACTGCAGCACAATAAGTGCTAGCTCTTCTGTTCCTTGTATTGTACACTTGATTACCCAGCACCCAGGCAATATACATACTTTTATGGTGTGTGCCCTCCATCTATTACGATATAGATATAGATATATATATATATATATATATATATATATATATATAGATATATATATATAGATATATATATATATAGATATATATATATATAGATATATATATATATATATATATATAGATATATATATATAGATATATATATATATATATATATATATATATATATATATATATATATATATATATATATATATAGATATATAGATATATATATATGTATACATACATACACACTTGCAAACACCAATTTATGAAAATAAAGTTAATTTATTACCTAACATTTCGGCCCACTTCAGAACCTTTATCAAGAATAAATGCATTTATTTAATTATTTCAGTCTTCCCCCTCCAATAAAATCAGAGCGAGGCAGTGGGGGCATCACTATGATAACACACGGCTCATCAGAAATCTGCCCAATACCTGGCTACATATCAGTTGGACAGGCAGTCATTTTGGGCACATACAAGTGCCAATTAGCTGCCAGTTTGGTGCAGAGTGGCTGGTTTGGCAGCTGTCAGCCAGGTATATACGTTGCAGTGGTTCACCTTTAAGTTAACTTTTTGTCTGGTATAGAATGGCCAATTCTAAGCAACTTTTTAACTGACCGTCACTATTTATAGTTTTTGAATTATGTGTCTTTCTAACTTTCAAATGGGGGTCACTGACCCCGGCAGCCAAAAAACTAGTGCTCTGTTTCTACTATTCAGGCCCTCTCCTATTTATATATCAGTCTCTCATGAAAACAACTCCCTGGTTGCTAAGGTAAGTTGCACCCTAGCAACTAGATAACTGCCGAAACTCCAAAATGGAAATTCAAATAATAAAAAAACGACAAATACTAAAAAAATGAGGACCAATTGCAAATAGTCTCAGAATATTACTCTCTACATCAGACTAAAACATAACTCAAAGGTGAATTACCCCTTTTAAAGAACCATCAGAACAAGTCAAACAATACGGATTCTATTCTGAAAGGCTAATTAGCAATTATGTGAGATGCAGAGCGGCATGGCTGTAAAGAAATCATTACAGCCTGCAGCATGCCTGACACTGAGCTACTAATAAGCCCTGGAGGATGGGGAGAGGGTGCGGGAGTGAATCACTCACTGGGCAATACACGGTACCAGTAACCTACAGGGGGGCGTTGGGGTCACCGCTGCTGGAATTATTGGCCATTTCCTGCGGAATCTGAATGACTGGACTTAATGTGAGGTTTCAGTTTATTCTTATTTTGCTGGGGCCCTCAGCACCTCACCTTCCATTTTGACTTCCAAAACCCTGCCTGGTTGCTATGGTAACTCAGCCCTCACAACCAGATAGTTATTTAAATACTGGGCCCGAGAGCCTTAATCTCAATAAAAAAAAAAAAAAAAAAAAAAAAAAAGATTTTTTTTTTTGTATCAAAAAACTGTCTGTAAACAGAAGTGTGGGCCCCACAGTATAGGCATAAAGGGCCCCTAATACAAGTTCCTTACGAGCAGTTATACTAGTAACTGGGCAGTGCGGGCCCCACAGTTTAGGCATAAAGGGCCCCTAATACAAGTTCCTTACGAGCAGTTATACTAGTAACTGGGCAGTGCGGGCCCCACAGTTTAGGCATACGAGTAGTTCAGTGTGGCAGTGCGGGCCCCACAGTTTAGGCATACGAGTAGTTCAGTGTGGCAGTGCGGGCCCCACAGTTTAGGCATACGAGTAGTTCAGTGTGGCAGTGCGGGCCCCACAGTTTAGGCATACGAGTAGTGCAGTGTGGCAGTGCGGGCCCCACAGTTTAGGCATAAAGGGCCCCTAATACAAGTTCCTTACGAGCAGTTATACTAGTAACTGGGCAGTGCGGGCCCCACAGTTTAGGCATAAAGGGCCCCTAATACAAGTTCCTTACGAGCAGTTATACTAGTAACTGGGCAGTGCGGGCCCCACAGTTTAGGCATACGAGTAGTTCAGTGTGGCAGTGTGGGCCCCACAGTTTAGGCATACGAGTAGTTCAGTGTGGCAGTGCGGGCCCCACAGTTTAGGCATACGAGTAGTGCAGTGTGGCAGTGCGGGCCCCACAGTTTAGGCATACGAGTAGTTCAGTGTGGCAGTGCGGGCCCCACAGTTTAGGCATACGAGTAGTGCAGTGTGGCAGTGCGGGCCCCACAGTTTAGGCATACGAGTAGTTCAGTGTGGCAGTGCGGGCCCCACAGTTTAGGCATACGAGTAGTTCAGTGTGGCAGTGCGGGCCCCACAGTTTAGGCATACGAGTAGTGCAGTGTGGCAGTGCGGGCCCCACAGTTTAGGCATATGAGTAGTTCAGTGTGGCAGTGCGGGCCCCACAGTTTAGGCATATGAGTAGTTCAGTGTGGCAGTGCGGGCCCCACAAGTCCCTACAGAAGGCCAATAAAGGCAGTGGGTGGCACGGCTCCCGGCTGAGACAATGGCAAATTATCGGCTGAAATCTGTGCCAAACCCACAGACAAGAATTATTACAATACAGGAGCCGCCTTTCATTTCCTCAACCTCAAACCCACAACACAATGAATACAGAGCGGCACCGGCGGCCCCACACTGGGGAACATGGAGCAGCTACACCCGGGGGGGGGCATTCCCTGCTCTCTGACACACACACCATATATATCAGCCACTTCCCCAAGAGCTGCAACTTCCTCCTGCAAAGCAACATCCCATAATGCACTAGTACATACTCACACACACAGCGCTGGGGGGGGGCACGGGGAGTATTCAGTTCCCTATCACTGGGCACAGGCTCACTTACGGCTGGCTGGTATGCACCTCTACATTACAATATAAACATTCATTAAAGGCAAAATAACAAGTTAAAGGGGACATAAACCCTCCTTCAAAGGGGGGGGGGGTCATCTTTAAGTTAACTTTTAGTATGTTATAGAACAGCCAATTCTAAGCAACTTTCTTTTCTATTCAGTCCCCCTCCTATTCATATACCAGTCTCTCATCCAAACCACTCCCTGGTTGCTAAGGTAACTTGGACCCTAGCAACCAAATAGCTGCTGAAACGCCAAACTGGATAGCTCCTGAACTGAAAATGAAATAACTAAAAAACTACAAATGATAGAAAATGAAGACCAATTGCAAATTGTCTCAGGATGTGACGCTCTACCTCAATTCAACGGGGAACAACCCCTTTAAATGGGCCATACATGTGCCCAAACCTGCCCAGAAGCCAACAGATCGGCCCACAGGCAGAACAGATGGACAGACACTGGCATGGCCGCCTTTGCATAATTGTTCCATTGATTTAGGCCAACGGCCCGAATGATCGGAACCCCAGGACATGACAAGATACTTTTCTGCCTGGCATTTAAAGAGTTACAGCATGCTTTACATATCATTATGTGACATAAGCTGAGGAATTCCTTATCAGCGCGCCTAAAAAGAGCAAAGCAAGGGGAGGTTTCTGGCAGCGGCGCCGGGGGCCCATCAGCTGTAGAACGCTGCTCGCACCTCCATACAAAGGGCTTGTCCTCGCCTCTCAATAGCTCCAGTGACAGCAAACAATGGGCCTTTCAGCAAAAGGAAAACAGGCTCGGAGGAAAAAAAAAAAAAAAGAAGAAAGCAAAAATACATTGAATTTTCTCATCCTTTTGTGCGAGCGAAGTTATTGCTAAAGTCACTGAGCCGTGTCCTGGTTCTTATTAGCAGACTGGTGCAGAACCATCGGGCCAACCCCTCCCTACAGTACTACAACCTCTTTGATTATCTATAGACACCCATGGGTGCGTCACAGGAGTCTGCACCTATGCAGGCAAGCACTGTCCATCTCACAAGTCTATTTACGGGATGCGAAGAGAAGCAATGCTGACGCGTTTCGTGCCTGCGTAGGTACAAAAGGCATCAGGGTTTGTTTTAGTCTCATTGTTAGTGCCCTGTGTGGGCCGGGAAAGGTTGTTTCTTTTTGTTTTGACCTTTTAGTTAGTGCCCTGTACCGGCACAAAATGCGTTAAGCTTTCTTTTGACCCACAGAATATCCACACAGAGGCTGGGTACCCACAGAATAACCACACAGAGGCCGGGTACCCACACAGAGGCCGAGTACCCACACAGAGGCCGAGTACCCACACAGAGGCCGAGTACCCACAGGATACCCACACAGAGGCCGGGTACCCACAGAATACCCAAACAGAGGCCGGGTACCCACAGAATACCCAAACAGAGGCCGGGTACCCACAGAATACCCAAACAGAGGCCGGGTACCCACAGAATACCCACACAGAGGCCAGGTACCCACAGAATACCCACACAGAGGCCGGGTACCCACAGAATACCCACACAGAGGCCGGGTACCCACAGAATACCCACACAGAGGCCGGGTACCCACAGAATACCCACACAGAGGCCGGGTACCCACAGAATACCCACACAGAGGCCAGGTACCCACAGAATACACACACAGAGGCCGGGTACCACAGAATACCCACACAGAGGCCGGGTACCCACAGAATACCCACACAGAGGCCAGGAACCCACAGAATACCCACACATACATAGTTACATAGGGTTGAAAAAAGACCAGAGTCCATCAAGTTCAACCCTTCCAAGTAAACCCAGCACACACAAACCCACACCTACCAATCTATACACTCACATACATAAACTATATATACACAAACACTAATACTAACTGTAGATATTAGTATCACAATAGCCTTGGATACAATGCTTGTTCAAGAACTCATCCAGGCCCCTCTTATAGGCATTAACAGAATCTGCCATTACCCCATCACTAGGAAGGGCATTCCCCAACCTCACTGCCCTCACACAGAGGCTGGGTACTCACAGAATACCCACACAGAGGCTGAGTACCCACAAAATACCCACACAGAGGCTGAGTACCCACAGAATACCCACACAGAGGCCGAGTACCCACAGAATACCCACACAGAGGCCGAGTACCCACAGAATACCCACACAGAGGCCGAGTACCCACAGAATACCCACACAGAGGCTGGGTACCCACAGAACACCCACACAGAGGCCGAGTACCCACAGAATACCCACACAGAGGCTGGGTACCCACAGAATACCCACACAGAGGCCGGGTACCCACAGAATACCCACACAGAGGCTGGGTACCCACAGAATACCCACACAGAGGCTGGGTACCCACAGAATACCCACACAGAGGCCGGGTACCCACAGAATACCCACACAGAGGCTGGGTACCCACAGAATACCCACACAGAGGCTGGGTACCCACAGAATACCCACACAGAGGCTGGGTACTCACAAAGCGGTCAGGTTTCGGAGGGGAAAAATTCCCTGATTCCTTGACTAAGCAGGCGGTCCGCATTTACCCTACCTATGTAACCGGGTATACGGCAGCCTCACATTCCCCCCACCACCCCAAGTTAAATGTTATTTTTTCCCGTGACCTGGAGTGACATCATTCCTGCCAACGGTGACATCACTTCCAGTTTCGTGGGTCCTCTGGGCGGGATTAGAGGTGCAGGTAACAGGGGTAGGGCTGGGACAGGACGGGGAAGAGGGTATAGTGGGCCGGTGGTCCAGTTTGGGTTGCAAGTCTGCATGTCCACATTGGCCATGGTTCTGCACAACCAGACCTGCGCAGGACTCTAGTTACCCACTGTGTAGGCATGACATAGCTCAGGCTTTGTTTCTTTTCATTCTGACCTCTAAAATTAGTGGCTGTGTGTAGGTATGAAATGCGTCAGGCTTTTATTTCTCTTTGTTTTCACTTCATTCCTAGTGCTCTGTGTAGGCACAAAACACTTAAGACATTGTATCTCTAATTAAATCTAATGAGAAAAAAAAAAAAAAAAAGCCTGGCACGTTTCATGTCTGCAAAGGGCACAGTGCCCCATCTCGTAACCGTCCCCTTTGTTACTGCCCTGTGTAGGCATGAAACGCGTCGGGATTTCTCTTTTTTTTTTTCTTTAATTAATGCACACAAACCTCTGTAATAAATGTAAGATTACAGACTGGTGTGTCTACTTCTTAACTTTTCTTGTCCATTTAATTGCTGAACGGGACAAAAGCAGATAGTGAATCAGGGGGTCACTTCCTTGTTCCCTTGTGAACCCCAAAGAGCACCCTGGAATCTTTATGTTGAAGAAATCGTGATCCATGGATTCTAAATATATTACTTTTTATCCATCAGGAAGGCTTCCATTTACACCAGTAGGTTAAACTCAATGTACGTGTCTCTCCCAATCTGAATTACGCTATAAATACTCTGAGTACAAGTCTAAGGACCGAGAAGTATTTATGATTTGCGAGAGAAACAAGTTCCGGCCTGCTGATGGATCTCGCAGTGGTTACCTTGTGTCATCCTAAAAACTCACTTATGAAGAGAAATATTTGCTGCCACATTAAGAGACAGCTGAGCAAATATTTACCGGGACACGAAAGCTCCTTTCCGAGGATGAGAGTCCCACTTCACAAGGGGGTGAGGAGTGGCAGCTTGTTCCTGAGGATCTGAAATGGAGCAAAAAGACCCACAAGGTTACTTATATGGGAACGCAAATGGCAGCACCGTGCTAGGCTTCCAGTAAAACAAAACGTTGTAACATCAGTGTTTTAGTCCCTCCTCCCCTGCCAGGATTTCAAATGATGCAGAAAGAGAAGAACTGTTTTGCAGCTGGATTTCAGCATATAAAAATGGGATTTATTCCTACTGTTTGAAGGAACAGATTACAGGGATAGGGATATTAGGGGTTTCTGGGTTGTGTGGAGTTCCCCTTTAGCTACATCTAAACATCATCCCATGGCTAATGCACTAACCAGGACAAATAATAAATACAATAACATTTATTTGCAGTTGCATTCTATATCCTACCATTTTCAATAATAAAAGCTTTGATAGAATGTATTTGTTCAGTTTATCCCCAGTAAGTTACAATCCGATACATTAATCGATACATTATTCTAGAACAGTGCTGTCCAACTTCTGTTGTACCGAGGGCCGGAATTTTTCTGACGTACGTGGTGGAGGGCCGATAATGGAAGCCAGTTTTGACCACTCCCCTTTTTGAAACCGCACCCACTTGAAACCACACCCATGTTATCACATGACCCTACCCATATTAATGGTTGTAGTACAGCAAAAACCTGCCATACTCTGCCTGCCCTACCCTGCCTTTGTGTGTGCCATACTCTGCCTTCCCTACCCTGCCTGTGTGTGCCATACTCTGCCTGCGTGCCATACTTTCACTGTGTGTGCCATTCTTGGCTTGCTTGTGCCATACTTGGCCTGTGTGTGCCATACTCTGCCTGCCCTACCCTACCTGTGTGTGCCATACTCTGCTTTCCCTACCCTGCCTGTGTGTGCCATACTCTGCCTTCCCTACCCTGCCTGCGTGTGCCATACTTTCACTGTGTGTGCCATTCTTGGCTGGTTTGTGCCAAACTTGGCCTGTGTGTGCCATACTCTGCCTTCCCTACCCTGCCTGTGTGTACCATACTCTGCCTGCCCTACCCTGCCTGTGTGTACAATACTCTGCTTGCCCTATGCTCACACACAGGCAGCCTACAGTGACACAATGCTGGCACTGCTCCTACAGTCTGCACAATAACTATATATTAAAAAACTTTTCAATTGCAGTACCACCTCAGTATATGTACTTTTTGTAGTGTGCAGGGATTATTTGTGGGTTTCTACTGCTCCTGAGGTGTGAACAGGGGAACAATGGGGGTGATTACAACCTGAGCCTGAGGTGTGAACACTGCAGGGGGTGAACAATGCAGAGATTAAAAGGTGTGAACAGTACAGGGGATTACATATTTAAACAATACAGGGGGATTACAGCCTGAATCTGAGGTGAGAACCATGCAGGGGGGGCAGTTAATCTCAGTACTGATACCATTTAAACTTACACAAGAGTAAGCCATAAAAGCAGCCAGACAGGTGGGGGGCCACACAGAGGCGGGCCGCCAGTTGGACAGCACTGTTCTAGAAGCTTCCGCCCCTACTGAGCATGCTCTCAGGCCGGAACTGATACAAATGATACATTACTGGCGGCCATTGCTCTGCTGTGACTGGGAGGAGCCTACAGAGCTAATATGACTTGATTTTTAAAACAAATTCTAGAAAAACTGTAAACAATAGAAAATAACACCTTGTATAATAACTCACTATTTGCGGTACAGTATCAGAATAATATTACATTTTGAAAAAGTGGATTAACCCCTTAAGCTAACAGCAAAGGTTAATAATGTGCCCAGTACAAAAGTTTAGCTTTCATATCAGTTCTTTGTACTAGGGATGCACCAAATCCATTATTTTTGGGTTCCGTCGAGTCCCGAATACTTGTGAAAGATTCGGCTGAATACTGAAACGAATCAGAATTTGCTTATAGAAATTAGGCTATGGAAGGGTTAAATAGAAGCAGCATTTAAAAATGCTTTTACTTCCTTGTTCAAGTAACAAAAAGTCACGTGCTTTAAAGGATTCGGATTCAGTTTGGCCAAACACTTGGATTCAGCTGAATCCAAATCCTACTGAAAAAGGACTTTGTACCAATTGGTTCCCAGCAACTGTGCAGTTTTAGAGGTCTGACCAATAGCATTGGGCGTCTCATCCTGATGCAGTAAAACTGCCCACCAATTAGAGAGCTTTCTGCTGCAATATGATTGGACTGTACCGCGTCCTATGGCATTACCCTCTGTTTATTATAAAATGGCACAGCGATGGCCGGAGATATAAATAAGATATAAAAGTACAGTAGCAGCTCAGTGAGTGACAGCAGGGTATTGCAGAAAAGCTGTGGCCCTCAGGGGCCCAAGGCTGCAACAGCGAGAGTTTAGATTGCCCTTTACTAGTTTATTCTATGATGAGGCAGAATTGAGCCAATCAATGCGGAACTGGCGAGCGGAAGAGTACTTTTTGTGTAAATATAACATAAAGGAAATCAAAACTGTGCCGCAATGCCTCCGCATTATCTGCCCAATCAGGAAGTGATAGTCATAAGTTTGTCTGAGAGAAAAGAGCGCCCAGAAAGCGTGCGTTATGCCAACGGTGACAGGCTGCCCGGGGCCTTCCTGCTTCTCATCTGACACAACTCTAAAAAGGGAAGTCAGGAGTGGCGTTTGGGGAAATATTACAGGAACGCCCTGCTGTGGGGGCCCTGCTGCTATCTGCAAGTTGCATCAAACAAAGCTCTTCCTGTGTGAAACCGGTTTAGTAAAAGGAATAGCCCCTCTGCCCCTAGTACTGGGCACCCCCCTATACACCCTGTAGGCCCAACCGCAATATGAGAATTCTCTATCCGTCCATGTCTCGCTTTTACCCAGTAAAGTCGCCCCCCTCTGAGCTTACCTTGCGCGGCACAAAATGCAACGTGTAAGAGCGGAGCACTGGGGTAATAAGCCACACAAACCTTGCATCAGTTCCGGACAAGATGGAGGGGAAGTGTTTAGCCTGTAACCTTTGTGGTCTTTACACCCTGAAACTGGGAGAGTTGCGCTGAACTTTATTAGAGACCACAAGATCGGTGCATTTAGAAATCCTTTCGGCTAGAATGTGATCGGAAAACAGGATATGAAGGGGGTCTTAAAGGGGGTGTTCAGTAAATTGCTTTGCATAAAGAAATGTAAATTCATCAAATACACAATGGTTTAAAGTGATGTGAAAATGTCTTTGCTATTGAAAGCAATAATATCTGTCTCATCAATTCTCTGATTGGCTCTCCCAGACTACTCACACTATTGCACTGTGGGAACTTGAGTCAGATTTCTGACCCATTCCTTCTATTTGGCTCTTGGGGGACCATAGCTGATGCAGGGACTTCCCTTTGGAGAACAAAGTTCTAAAACATTCAATTAAACAGAAATATCTATATAGGATCTATAATGGGAATTTAAAAGATCACTTGAGACACCTTCCTGGCTATTGGTTTCCCCTTTAAAGGAACAGTAACACCAAAAAATTAAAGTGTATCAAAGTAATTTTTATATTATGTACCACAGCCTTGCATTGGTAAAAGTTTGTGTTTGCTTTAGAAACCTTACTATAGTTTATATGAACAAAGATGCTGTGTAGCCATGGAGGCAGCTATTTAAGCTGGAGAAAAAAAAAAAAAGGCAAAGGTTACATAGCAGATAATAGATAGGATGTGCAGATTACCATTGTATTCTACATTGCTTATCTGTTATCTGCTATGTAACCTGCACTTTTCTCCTTTCTCCAGCTTGAATGGCTGCCCCCGCAGCTACACAGCGGGGTATTTATATAAACTATAGTAGGGTTTGTGTAGCAAACACCCCAGCTTTACCAGTGCAGGAACGGCTGCCCCCGGGGCTACACAGCGGGGTATTTATATAAACTATAGTAGGGTTTCTGTAGCAAACACCCCAGCTGTACCAGTGCAGGAATGGCTGCCCCGGGGCTACACAGCGGGGTATTTATATAAACTATAGTAGGGTTTCTGTAGCAAACATCCCAGCTGTACCAGTGCAGGAATGGCTGCCCCCGGGGCTACACAGCGGGGTATTTATATAAACTATAGTAGGGTTTCTGTAGCAAACACCCCAGCTGTACCGGTGCAGGAATGGCTGCCCCGGGGCTACACAGCGGGGTATTTATATAAACTATAGTAGGGTTTCTGTAGCAAACACCCCAACTGTACCAGTGCAGGAATGGCTGCCCCCGGGGCTACACAGCGGGGTATTTCTATAAAATATAGTAGGGTTTCTGTAGCAAACACCCCAGCTGTACCAGTGCAGGAATGGCTGCCCCCGGGGCTACACAGCGGGGTATTTCTATAAACTATAGTAGGGTTTCTGTAGCAAACACCCCAGCTGTACCAGTGCAGGAATGGCTGGCCCCGGGGCTACACAGTGGGGTATTTATATAAACTATAGTAGGGTTTCTGTAGCAAACACCCCAGTTGTACCAGTGCAGGAATGGCTGCCCCCGGGGCTACACAGCAGGGTATTTATATAAACTATAGTAGGGTTTCTGTAGCAAACACCCCAGCTGTACCAGTGCAGGAATGGCTGCCCCCGGGGCTACACAGCAGGGTATTTATATAAACTATAGTAGGGTTTCTGTAGCCAATATTCAGCCACATTCAGACCTCAATGGTGACCTATACAGACCTGTTATGAGAAAAGTGCATCAACAGTTCTTGGCTGATATTTGGCCACATATTAGTTAGGAAGGCCGTTGCTATGCCGCCATACAGAACCATTTGTATTCAGAATTTAAGGCTTTTTACTGAGATTGCTCCTATTAAATCTGTGCCAAGGTTCTGGGGAAGCAATAATCTCCTCTGAATGGAAACAGCATGAAGAAAGCAAATAAAGATAACAATCTCTATGTCCCAGGTAAAGGCAAGTATCACAATATCAATCCATTTATTTTACCAATTGTGTCCTATTAAGCGCGCCGACATGCTGGAATCCTACCCTTAACTAGGACGGAGCGCCAGTTAAACCCAGCGGTGGGCTCATCGGCCAGACACAATCTCGCTGCCCCCACAGGGCGCTTTCATGTTAATGCCAGCGGTGCAAATGCCAAGCTACATAGCAGCTTTGTTGTGATCTAGCACTCTGATCTATACGCTAGGTATATCTGAAAAAAACTGATTCCATTGGAATAATGAAAGAATCGGTGACAGGACTAATGTCATAATGTGTTAAAGTCACAGTAACCCTTATAAATGAGGAATATATTGAAGGTTATGTAATGCTGTGCATGTTCTGTGAGCAGAGGGAAGCCAATTAACCTGGAGTTAATCACTTCCTGTGGCCTGGAACCCTAGTTTATTATGCACCTAATCAGGAAGCATGGTGTGCAAGTGAAAATCTGTGCCCCAACCCCTACCTGCTAGAAACCAAGATATTACCCAGAAAGACATAAAACCGCTTTCCAAAAAAAATGAAAATGATTCATAAATATGATAAGCATATCGGTATTCAAAAATAATTATTAAAGAGGATGCAAGTTTCTGATTGGTGAAGCCTTCTGCATAGGGAATTAACTGCCAGCCCTGCAGCGACGGAGGGCTTTTAAAGGATCTCCTATTAGGGTGAAGACACATGGAGCTACTAGTAGCAGCTTCTTGTAGTGGCTACTAAAACAGACAATGCTGATCTCAGCATTTTCTATGGCAGGGGATTTTTTGGTGTTTAGTAGCCGTGAAAAAGAAGCTGCTACTAGTAGCTCTGTGTGTCTTCACCCTTAAACAGAAGCAAAGTTAACAGCAAGAGGGCTCTATAGAGTAATTCGTGCAATGTTACTTTCATTTTGCCAAAGGGTTTACGTCCCCTTTAAACTGGAAGGCAATAAATAACATTGCCTTTGGAGATGTGACCTTTAACCACAATTCCCCACTTGACTTTGGCACAGAACAGACTGGAATACGGATTGGGCCAAGTTTGGAAATCAAAGTTCTAACAAGATTCTACACCTGGGAAATGACCCCAAGTACCATGTACCTGATGAAGACTAAGCTGCATAAAGCCATATTGGTGGCAAAACATTCCCATTTTACTGTATACATGTTTTTTTAAAGAATAAGTAAACCTTATCATTTAAAAAATATTCCTCTCTCCTTACATTATTATTATTAACATTTATTTATAAAGCGCCAACATATTCCGCAGCGCTGTACAATAAGTGGGTTACATACATTGGACATACAGAGTAACATATAAAGCAACCAATAACCGATACAGGAGGTGAAGAGAGAGCTTACATGAAGCCTGATGTTTATTCTAAGGAAGAAGAAGAAAACCTGCAGCTGAAATCAGTCACTTCCTTATCCAGCATGAAGCTCCACCCCCTTTAGTATACTGCTCCAATAGAAATCGATCAAGCGTATGCAGTAGACAGTAGTGATGTGCAAGTCGAGAAAAACTCAAAAGAGCCAGCAAGATACATATAAGCTATATACGTTTGACATGGTAGAAGGAAAGGGTTCTCAGTGCCAGGCAGCTGCTGTAAAGGCTATTAAATATTATTGGGTATCATTTTGGGAAGTAATTATAAAGACATGGCGGAACTAGTGAATATATATGTATATATAAGCCATATACATTTGACATGGAAGAAGCAAAGGGTTTTCTCAGTGCCAGGCAGCTGCTGTAAAGGCTAATAAATATTACTGGGAATAATTTTGGAAAGTAATTATAAAGACATGGTGGAACTAGTAAAGAGGGAAGTCTCTGGAATGGGGCAAGTAGAAGCCCTTTTCAAATGATAGCACTTACCTAGTGTGTTTAGCACCCTGACTGTATAGGGGGCTGACAGTAAAGCCCCTGGGGAACTTTTGTAATTTATAACCGCTATAAATCTCCTTGCTCTGGCATTCCTCACATACATACACCTCTAAATTTAAGCAAATAATCCCCTTCGACTGCATCTGGTGGGGAATTGCCGGTGCTCCCCAGGTGTGCTTGTGCTCACTTGCCTGCAAATAGCGCTCGGCACTACAAAGCGCTGCCCCACAAAGGGATTCCTTGCTACAATAGCACATGTGCCGGCTGTCGCTGGAAATAGAAGGCACTGCAGGCTGCAGCAGAAACACTTACTGGAGAAAAGGGAAGATAAACAAAAGAAATAATAATTAGAGTGTGCCTGGGGGAGATAACCCCATTATGTGCGCTCACTCACATGGACTTCAAGGCAACTCCGGCTATTCATCAATATCAAATTCATGTCAATTCCAAGCATTATCCAGCAGGGATACACACGGACACCGATATTCAGTTTCCTTATTAACTAAAGTATATCCTAAAGGGATACAGGCTTTTCTGTAATTTAGAACTTTCTGGATAATAGATCCCATATCCGTACTATTATCCCAAAAATATATCTTATATTGAAGCAAATCTGATTGGGCCTGGCAGCTTTCCCTTAGCAAAGCCTTTCTATTCAGGTCCTGTCCAATTCATCCTCCAGTCTCATTCAAAGCACTGCCTGGTTGCTAGGGTAAATTGCACCCTAGTAACAAATTACAAATAAACTTCAACACTTTGGTTACCAAAGTTGTGCAAAGTTGCCTGCAGGAGGAAACTTGCCAGTGATAGCAGCGATCTATTGCAGGCGAGTAAGTCACTCTGTGGGTGCTTACCCTAAAGGTTCCCATACACCATAAGATCCGTTCGTTTGGTGGTGTCGCCAAGCGAGCAGATCTTCTCCCAATATCCCCTACCTAGGGGTGGGCGATATCAGGAGAATCCAGGGTAATTCAATCGTTTGGCCCCAGGGCCAATTATAACAGCGGGTATAGGAAAAGTCGGTCCGGGGACCACATCAATGAGCCGATACGGTCCCCGATCCGACTAGATTATCTAACCTGCCCGATCGAGATCTTGCTGATTTCAGGCCAGATATCGGTCGTGCAGGCCCGTCGGGAGTGCCCCTACACGGGCCGATTAGCTGCCGAATGGTGTGTATGGGGACCTTAAGGGTGAAGACACAGAGCTACTTAGTAGCAGCTACTCAACGCCAGAAAATGCCCTGCCATAGACAATACTGAGAATTGCCTCTGCTAAAACACGTAGAGACAATTATCAGTAAATGATCAGCATTGTCTGTTTTAGTAGCCACGAGAAATAGCTGCTACTAGTAGCTCTGTGTGTCTTCACCCTTATGTATGTCAAAAGTGTTTCTGAGAGAGAGGAGAGAGAGGAAAGAAAAGAAAGAGGGTGTGTAAGAGTCTATTGGGCAGCAGTTTAACCAGGGTATATGCTACAGTTATTATCTGTAAATTGCATTTTTAATTTAAGGCTTGGCAGAATGAATGAATACTCATTCACATCAGCGTTGCCACACACACAAACAAACAGACAGACAGACACACATTGCATTGGGCTAAAGCCAAACAGAACTCCCGGCTACAACCCTATCATTTGTATTTAGCACAATGGCTGTCTCCTCTCTGCAGCCCAAGCGGCTGAGAAACAGACGCTGACGCATACAAAGCAGTGGTTTTCCGATTGGTGCTTCCTTCTCTGTCTCCCCGGTAACAGTCAGTGCCCGGCAGTTTGCCTGCTGTAGAGTCAATTGGGAACCGGCAGGGGAGCCGGCAAATTAAGGAATCTGAAAACACAGTTATCTCCATGTGCCAGGGAGCCAATGGGAGGGAGGGGGGAGTTGCGTTCATTTTTTTAGGATCACAAGTACAGTTATGGCACCTGTTATCCAAATACTCAAGACCCGGGGTTTTCCCAGATAGTGGATCTTACCGTAATTTAGATCCCCAAAATTATTTAAACATGAAATAAACCCAATAGGACGGTTCTGCCCCCAATAAGGGGTAATTATATCTTAGTTGGTATCAAGTACAGGTACTGTTTTATTATTACAGAGAAAAGGGAATCATTTAACCATTAAATAAACCCAATAGGGCTGTTCTGCCCCAATAAGGGGTAATTATATCTTAGTTGGGATCAAGTACAGGTACTGTTTTATTATTACAGAGAAAAGGGAAATCATTTTTACAAATCTGAATTATTTGATTAAAATGGGGTCTATGGCCTTTCCATAATTCAGTGCTTTTTGGATAACAGATTTCCGGATACACAGGGACATTTACAAAGGATTCTGGGAGCTGTAGTTCAACTGAAGGTGCACAGTTACAGGGTGCAATTGATTTCCTGTGGCTCTCTCTTTGCTACCTTATTGATGGCAGTGCCCAGGGGTAATTAGGGTTGCCAACTGGACGGTATTTTACTAGTCTAGCTAGTAAAAACAATTCCTGATACTAATGTTATTAGTTGGAAAAAAGGCTAAAAAATAGGAAGGCTGGCATTTTGGAAAAGGAAGGTGGCAATCCTAGTGGCAAAGTATCCATGGGGTAATGTCACGTGTGGAAGTAATCAATATTACATATCAGTAATCAATATTACACCAAACAGGGCACCTTTAGGGTGAAGACACACAGAGCTACTAGTAGCAGCTACTTGTCGTGGCTACTAAAACAGACAATGCTGATCATTTACTGATAACTGTCCCTACGTGTGTTTTAGCAGAGGCAATTCTCAGTATTGTCTATGGCAGGGGATTTTCTGGCATTTAGTAGCCATGACAAGTAGCTGCTACTAAGTAGCTCTGAGCTACTAGTAGCAGATACTTGTTGTGGCTACTAAGGGCTCTGGCACACGGGGAGATTAGTCGCCCGCAGCAAAACTCCCTGTTCGCGGGCGACTAATCTCCCCGAGTTGCCTTCCCCTGCCATCCCGCCGGCGAACATGTAAGTCGCTGGCGGGATGGCACACGCGGCGGGGCGATTTCAGGAAATCGGCGTCTTTTTCGGCGATTTGAGCGAAATCACGCTGCAGCGTCTGCCATCCCGCCGGCGACTTACATGTTCACCGGCGGGATGGCAGGGGAAGGCAACTCGGGGAGATTAGTCGCCCGCGAACAGGGAGTTTTGCTGCGGGCGACTAATCTCCCCGTGTGCCAGAGCCCTTAGATGAGGCAATTCTCAGTATTGTCTATGGCAGGGGATTATCTGGAGTTTAGTAGCCCTGAAAAAGTAGCTGCTACTAGTAACTCTCTGTGTCTTCACCCTTACATATATACCCCATAATGCCAATACCCAAATCTAAAAATATATTCAGTGTGGGGGCAAAATAAGTTCTCCTGGGCTCTCAGTGGCTACCAGCCCGGCCTCCGTGCTTGTGGCTACCAGCCCGGCCTCCGTGCTTGTGGCTAGCTATGTTTAAACACGTCGGCCTTTCATTTCTGACTCTAAACATGTCATTAGAGCCCCCCCTGTTGCTCCTGGCAGCACGGCCCTTACAGAGGAATTACAGGCCTTGCATAAAAGCCGCACATGTCAGGGTAAGGACCCGTGGCTCCGGGCTACGCGCTTTTCCCTTTCTCTCATATTTCTCATTTTCTCTGAGCTACGCCAAGGAGATAATGTAACTCGGCAGAACATTGCCCTGCAGCCGGCAGCGTGCCGTAGCTTGTCCCGCTTGGATTGCTTTCACTGGAATATCTCATCCCCACCTGTGACATTTGGTACATTCCAGTTTCTACAGCAACATTCCCACAGCCGGACCAACTGGGCATGCCCACACCCTGAGGGAAACATTTGCTTAAAAACCAAATTTTGAGAAAACCATTCTTGATGCAGACAGCACTGTCCAACCTACGGCCCTTTAGCTGTTGTTGAACTACAACTCCCTGACAGAAAGCTGTAGAATGAGGAGCCAAAGACCAGCCATTTTGAAGTTACCTCAAAATATTCCTGTCAGAATGCCAGTCTAAAAATACATTTAAAGACAAATTATCTTTATACCCTACAGCAGGGGTCTCCAACCTTTTTTTTTCACCAATGAGCCACGTTCAAATGTAAAAAGAGTTGGGGAGCAACACAAGCATGATAAATGTACATGGGGTGCCAAATAAGGGCTGTGATTGGTTACTTGGTAGATTGGCAGCCTACAGAAGGCTCAAAACTTGCCTCCTATCCAGGAATGTAAAAATAAATCACCTGAGGCCACTGGGAGCAACACCCAAGGGGTTGGGGAGCAACATGTTGCCCCTGAGCAGATGGTTGGGGTTCACTGCCCTTCTGAATCTAATAAGTAACCTGATACCCCAGAACCAGCCGGGGGAACGTCTGTGCACCACCGCCATATTGTTCCAGGTTCCTAGATATCCCTTGTACTGACCTTTTATTAATGGAAAACCATGGAGATAAAAAACCTACAAATATTAAATCTGTTGACCAGCTGCCCATATGGTGCCAAGCATCCCCTTGAGGAGCCAATGGCTGCCAATAGCTCACCATCAGATTCCTGGGGAGTGTATATCCCAAATGTGGGTGCTTCACAGTTTAACCCTATATATATCACTACGGACTGCCTACAAAATCTTACATTTGGAGATTTTCCTATTTTGATCCAATCCAGAGAGCGCCTTGGTCACGCGTGTTAGTCAATCTGGAAAGAATGCGTTGACTGACTCCGGGGATTGGCCATTGATAATTGCTTTAACTGGTTTCTCTAAAGTTGGAATTGTGTTCGTGATTCGGGGGGGATTTTCTAAATACGGATATTCATGGGAAAAATTCCTTTCATAATTCTGCAAAAAAACAGAAGACAGGGTTCAGGCATGTAGTGCCAATGTTCATGAGCAACCTTCCCTCGCCATTAGGCATGGCCTGCGGCTCAGTCTTCGCTTCCGATTATCTCCGACGCAGATACTTTTGACTAAGTTTCAATAACTAACGGCCTCTATTTGCACAAGTACGTTTATGGGAGAATAATTAAGATTTATCCATGGCAAGTTCCTTAAGTCGAGGAATGTGAATGCTGCAAGAAGCAAGTTGAGACACAGCCGTGTTCTTGATGGTTATGTGTCAGCGTTGGTCGTGCATGCAGAGAAGCCAATACAGCGTATTATACAAGGCAGGAGAATGAAGAGCTGATAGTAAAGCAGCCTACAGCTTTTGTAGAAGGGAAGTCATACAGCAGCCCAGTGCCTCACAACCAGCAACAATCTTTATTGGCATTTAAATTGCCATTTGACTTCCTTGAAAGTGAACAATAGAACATAGATCCAGTCCCAGACAACATGAGATTGGACCAATGATCCCCAAGATTGTCACTAGTAAAATACCTATCTGACCAATGCCCTCCATTCAGTACGGACTATCATGGCATTCACCTGTCGGAACTTGGGGGGCAGAGTCCAGCCCAAAAATGCACATTTACAATATGGCGCGCTTCCTTTTGTATGTGTGTTTAAAGGCATGTTTATCCGATACGGGCGCTTCAATGACACCTGGAATCAACTGAACAGTTCAGAGGTCAGTCAGACTGAGCCAACTCGGCCTTACAGGTGCAGAAACACACACTTAACCTTGTATAAGTCACAGCAGTCCCATACAGCCTGCCTAGAATTAGTAGCGGCCATCTAGGCACTATCCACAGTGAAAAATATTGGTCACACAGGCACCCATATATAAATGCATAACAAAAATACACACATATCCTGTGTATTTAATTTCAATAGAAACATTAATGAGGTCAATAAATTATACACAATTATAGGAGTTGTTCCTGCTGCAGTAATGCCTATGGCCCAGCCCTGACTGCCAACACTTTCAATTTAGCCACACCCTAATCACGTCAAACCACACCTTTGTATCAGGCCACACCCCCTGTTGGTTTCTTGTAAGGGGATTATAACAGTACATGCAGGAAGGGTAGAAGGATGAGAATAGCCCACAATATATCCTGACAACACTGCACCTGCAAGCTAGGTCAGACATACCTTCCCAAAAGCAAGGGGAAACAAAGCAAGGAGCAAATATTTATACTTTTATGAAAAAAAATTAAGTTATAAAGGACCTCTAACAACAACCTGAAGGCGAGTGCCCCCTGTGAATAGGTGAGAAATGATTATTAAATACATCCCCCAGCGTTGTACCGCGGAAGGGAATGCGCTGAGCAAACACAAACCAGCCGGATCAGTAGAACTGGTACTGTAATGCAATACAGGGAGCAGCCCACACAGGGGGAACTGCTGCCACACGTAACAGTATCACATACACACAGTGTTAGCAGCCAACATTTACTTTCCTACAACATTACACAGCTTACAAGGCAAAAATGCTAAAAGGTGGCCATACACTGGCCAATACTTACAGCCGACTGGCCTGCAGGCCAAACAGACAGAACTAGGGCACATACAAGGTACAGGCACCTTTCTATTGATCCATTTGCTGGGGCCGATAGCTGGAATGATCACAAACAAAAAACAAAAAAATCACAAAAAGTGACAGCTATTTGGTTGCTAGGCTCCAAATTACCTTAGCAACCAAGGATTGGTTTGAATAAGAGACTGATATATGAATAGGAGAGGGACTGAATAGAAAAATAAGTTATAAAAAGTAACAATTACAATAAAACTGGAGCATCACAGAGCAATCGTTTTTTGGCTGCCGGGGTCAGCGACCCCCATTTGAAAGCTGCAAAGAGCTAGAAGGCAAATAATTAAAAAACAATAACAAATAAATAATGAAGACCATTTAAATAGTTGCTTAGAATCTGCCATTCTATAACATACTAAAGGTGAACTTAAAGGTGAAACACCCATGAGATTTTCAATTATTATTAGCCCATATTTATTACAAATCAACACAACGTAGAGCAGTGCAACATAAGTCCACATACATCAAACATATGAAAACCTGACTGATACAAGAGGTAGAAAGGGCTCTGCTCATCAGAGCTTACACTTAAAGTAGATGGTGAGTAAACAAGATGCCAGGTCATGTATATACAGGCGGTAGTACCCATGTACACTGCACACACAATGACACTAGAACATATAGAACCCGTCTGACTAAAGGGGACACAGTGGGAACCCCAAGAGACATACAGTATTGTGCAATATCTCAGACAGGAGCAGGTAAAGTGCCCCCATTCCAACCCTACACAACAGCAGTCCCTTTGCCACTCTGCATTTGTCCCTGCACAGTAAAATATATAAGGATGAAGACACACAGAGCTACTAGTAGCAGCTACTTGTCGTGGCTACTAAAATAGACAATGCTGATCATTTATTGGTAATTGTCTCTACGTGTGTTTTAGCAGAGGCAATTCTCGGTATTGTCTATGGCAGGGGATTTTCTGGCGTTTAGTAGCCGTGGAAAAGTAGCTGCTACAAAGTAGCTCTGTGTGTCTGTAATGCGTATTCTCAGTAAACGGACAATGGAAAGACACTGAAAAGCATAAGGATTAAGATAGGACTAACTGAACCACAATCGGCAGCAAGAGCTCGGTCGAGCCATTCTGATATTATAGAGGTAATACCCAGTACCAATGCTATTCTGCTCCCTATGACAGCAATAACTAATAAATGCTCAGAATATTCTTCGCTATGCCTCGTAGCCCCCGGTTCCCACTCACTGATAGCGAGAGTCACGTCCTCACAGCAGATTTCATTTCCTGGTGGCAACGCAGGTTTCCAGCTCCTCTCTGCTTTGCAGGAAGGAAGAAAAGGCGCTCTGGTCAGAAGGCTTTTATTTTCTTTCTTTATATGAACCCTCCCTGCAAATCACAACTCACTGGCTCCGACAGACAGGGCACTGTGCTTATCCTGGGGCCCAAGGAATGCCATACAGACCTACCACGGGCGCGGTATAAACATAAAGTGGAAGTTCACCTTGATATTCTGAGACAATTTGAATTTGGTCTTCCTTTTTTATTTTTCAGTTAGTTGTTTATGAGCTCTCCTTTTGTTTTTTTTTAGCAACTATCTGATTGTTAGGGTCTTATTCACCCTAGCAACCAAGCAGTGGTTTAAATGAGAGATGGCAATACGAATAGCAGAGTGCCTGCATAGAAAGATAAGTAATAAAAAGTAACAATAATATTGTAGCCTTACAGAACAATAGTTTTCAGTTGCCGGGGTCAGTGACCCCCATTTGAAAGCTGGAAAGAGGCAGAAGAGAAAGGCAAATAATTTAAAAGCTAATAAATAAAAGGTGAACCACCTGTTTAATAGTTACAATTACAGGTGGAAATGTGCAGGCTTTTGTATAGGATAGGTATAGACCCACAGCTCGCTGTCTATAAAAATGAGCTGGGCTTGTTGATCCGGTTGGGTAATTAATAAGACAGGTTTGATTAGTAAATAATGGTTTGCTGAGATGAATATGGCATAACCTTTAATATTCATAGTAATATAATAGTCATACAGAATTCTGTATTCAGTCTTATTCAGAGTCTGTATCAGGTTCAATTAATAAAGACAAACAATCATTTTCATATCCCAGCATCCCAAGCAGTCCCATCTTAAAAAAAAAAAAAAACTTGAATGCTTGGCTTATTGATAAACATAAATAATAACAAAGGCAAACAACAGGCCAGTTCCGACCCCACAACTCCTAGTGCACCCAAAAACTCCCCTTTAGAAAGCCCTGCCTTGATCTCCCGAGCCCGTGGGGATCTCGCTGCCCGTTCTGATGCCCCAATCCCCCCGCCCAGCTAGTGCTTCCTCCTATCTCTGCTCGCCTGGTCATTAAGCCACAATATACTTTTCTCTTTCTATATTTGTGCCTCAGGCGGATCTTTAAGCAGCTTCCTTGTTTCTATAGCACAGCAGCAACCAAATAGATTTTTCTCATTTATTGCATATTTGTTTCCCACGGGTATTGACTGTACAGTATTTGTGACTTACCCTTTGTACAGCATGGGCTGCTGGGATGCCTATTGTGCTCACACAGCAAATTTCAAAGATGCTTAAAATGTTTGTTTTTTCAATGACACTTCCACAAGTTCTGACTTTTTCATGTCTTATATTTTACAATTAGCCATACACAGGTCAATCCCACATTATCCAATCAATTGGCATCAAAGGACTGTTGGATACCGGATAATGGTTCCTACACGGTATTGGCCGCCTTTCTATTGTTCTGTCCATTTGGGTCAGCAACCTGAGAAACCTACTGATGAGGAGCGACGGCTCCTCTTTACTTTCAAATGAAACCCATGGATATTGGTCGGTCACTGGGCTGCAGTACGAATCGATTGTCTCAGCATGTGTGGCCCATTGAACTAAAACTCTGGATTGTCTTACCAACCCCTTAAAGGGAAACTATACCCCCAGAATGAATACGTAACCAACAGACAGTTTAAATTATATTAAGTGGCCTATTAAAGAATCTCCCCAAACTGGAATATATATATCAGTAAATATTGCCCTTTTACATCCTTTCCCTTGAGCCGCCATTTAGTGATGGGCTGTGTGCTCCCTCAGAGATCAGCTGACAGGAAGTGATGCAGCTCTAACTGTAACAGGAAGTAGTGTGGGAGCAAAAGGCAGAACTCTGCCCATTCATTGGCTGATGGGGCCTAGCATGTATGTGTGCCTTGGCTTGTTTGTGTGCACTGTGACTCCTATGATCCCAGGGGGCGGCCCTTAATTCTTCTATTTAGGATTACCCAATGGCACATACTGCTAAAAAGTATATTTATATGAAAATGTTTTATTTAGATGAAGCAGGGTTTTACATATGAGCTGTTTATGCAATATATTTTTAGAGACCTACATTGTTTGGGGGTATAGTTTTCCTTTAAGCCCCAAACACTATCTTTTCAGTACTTTCCAACAGGAAATTGTCATTAAGCAAACGTCCTACTTCCTCCTCTTCCTGTATCTGCACTTTGTCTCCTACCAATAGTTTTATGTTCTGGGGGAAGACACAAACCAACAGATTTCCACTAGTGATTCCTATGGGTATATCTCTACTCATCATTGGCAAGACTAACACTCTCATAGGAAAAAAAAAAGACTCCCCCAGTGATACCTATGGGCCAAGATGCTCTTGAATGTGTAACTGTGTGCAAGAAAGCAAAGCTCCGAGAGACTTACAATAACGGCGCACTTATTACTTCCTGATCTGCAGAACAGGAAGTTACTTGTACACTTAAAAAAACAGCAAGTCATCCTGTGAGAGATCATAAAGTTACGACAGATTTAACAGCCCAGCAGTCTGATGGAAGATATCCTATATCTGTATTTAAGTATTTATGAATGTTATAAAGCACTTTCCTCACAGGATCAACATGCACCGCATCTTTCCATTGTTCTTTGCCAGAGAGGCAACCGGTGACAGCCGGCTCTGGCAGGGTAACATGGTGCCCTTTGTCTTTTCTGGCCTGTGACTGGCATCATAAATAGACTGGCTATGGATAAATCCATTCAAATACAAGCAGGTTTGTTCACCTTTGAATTAACTACATTAATTACAGGTATAGGATCCCTTATCCATAAACCCATTATCCAGAAAGTTTCGAATTACAGAAAGGCCATCTGCCACAGACTCTATTATAAGCAAATAATTCTAATTTTTTAAAATAATTCCCTTTTCTCTGTAATAATAAAACAGTACCTGTACTTGATCCCAACTAAGATATAATTACCCCTTATTGGGGGCAGAACAGCCCTATTGGGTTTATTTAATGGTTAAATGATTCCCTTTTCTCTGTAATAATAAAACAGTACCTGTACTTGATCCCAACTAAGATATAATTACCCCTTATTGGGGGCAGAACAGTCCTATTGGGTTTATTTAATGGTTAAATGATTCCCTTTTCTCTGTAATAATAAAACAGTACCTGTACTTGATCCCAACTAAGATATAATTACCCCTTATTGGGGGCAGAACAGTCCTATTGGGTTTATTTAATGGTTAAATGATTCCCTTTTCTCTGTAATAATAAAACAGTACCTGTACTTGATCCCAACTAAGATATAATTACCCCTTATTGGGGGCAGAACAGTCCTATTGGGTTTATTTCATGGTTAAATGATTTTTAGCAGACAAGTTACTGAGATCCAAATTACAGAAAGATCCCTTATCCGGAAAACCCCAGGCCCCAAGCATTCTGGATAAGACGTCCCATACCTGTATGATGTAGACACTGATATTCTAAGACAATTTGCAACCGGTTTTCATTTTTTTTTTTATTATTCCTGGCTTTTTAGTTATTTAGATTTTTGTTCAGCGTCTCTCCAGTTTGGAATTTCAGCAGCTATCTGGTTGCTAGGGTCTTGTTTACCTTAGCAACCAGGTAGCATTTAAATGAGAAAATGGAATATAAATAGCAGGGGACCTAACAAAATAGGTAAAAGTAACAATAATAATATTAGAAGCTCACTGAGCTTCCAGGTACAGTAACTGCAGAGAGCTTCTCCCTGGGTGACCAACAGCGAGTAGGATCAAACAAAAAAGTTAAGTACATGAGAAAAGCTACCGAGTATATGAAAGTAGGGCACTGACATTAGACTAGACATACACTAGACACGTGACTGACTGAATCTAGAGTAGGTGTGTTCCACTGAGAATGAAAACTGTTCTGCACCAGAAAAATGGCTGAAGCCATAGCAACAGCTGCAGAATCAAGTCTAAAGTACAAAAAAGTGGACACCCCTGTAGTACATAAATATCCCTTTTTGATCCAGTGAGATACAAGGTAGGGAGGAGTAAGGATAATGAAATAAACCAATTGGCTGCTCCCAATTTCCTGGTAGGGGTGGCTCAACACTTCCTGTGCCATAATAGTAAGGATATCTTCTTCAGCACCATGGAGAGCAGCCAATCATGTTCACATGTTATTAAATTAGTTTGAATGGGGTTCAATCAATATATTCCATAGGGTTGATTTGTTCCTCGTACCTAGTAAGTAAATATTAAACAACATACTCTCTGGCTATACTTAAACTGCAACTCCCAACCAGATGCCGATAGTTTTAGTTCAATAAGAACAAGAGAGAACCATCCCTGATTTACAGGCTGTGATACAGACTAGGCCTCGGTTCTTCTCCTGTAAAGAGTACAGGTATGTGACTGGTTATCCAGAAACCCATTATCCAGAAAGCTCTGAATTATGGAAAGGGTATCTGCCATAGACTCTATTTTAACGAAACAATTCAATTTTTATTTTTTTATTTTTTTTTTAAATGAGTTCCTTTTTATCTTTACTACTTAACTTTTTAAACTTTACTGCTTACTAATTAGCAGGTCAACAAGTGCAGATTGAGAGATCTAACATAGATATATATATATATATATATATATATATATATGTGTGTGTATTTGTTACATAGACGTGCATGTCACAGTACAGCGCAATTAAATACAGCAGGTGCAAATGGCAGTAACGCCTGAAATACCCATTCAGCACCTATTTTTAATGTATGGGTGGTTAAAAGCTTATTTTAAAGGAAGTACAGATATAAAATGGCGGTCTTGAGTCCTTAAAATAGATCAACAAGTGAAACTTTACTCTCCCTGCACATTAGCCTTCCGCCTTAAAGAGATATGCTCCTGTTTTGCTTTAACCTGAAATCCTAAAATAACCACAAATAGCAACACAAACTGACAAAATGCAACGTCGGTGGGCACGGGGGAAACTGAGAGCTGCCATACTACTTGCCTACGTGAAGTTAAAGAGGTGGTTCACCTTCAGGTTAACTTTTAGTATGCTATAGAATGGCCAATTCTTCATTTTATATTTTCTATAGTTTTTGAATTATTTGCCTTCCTCTTCTGACTCTTTTCGGTTTTCAAATGGGGGTCACTGACCCCGGCAGCCAAAAAACTGTTCCTCTGTGAGGCTACAATTTTTTTTTTTTATTACTTATCCTTCTATCTTGACTGTCTTCTATTAATATACCTGTCTCTCTTTCAACCCACTGCTAGGCTAAACTGGACCCTAGTGACCAGAAAGCTGCTAAAAGTCCAAACTGCTGAACAAATACTAAATAATTCAAAAAGGGCAAATAATAAAAAATGAAGACCAACTGCAATTGGTCTCAGTATAGAACACTTTACATCATAATGAAAGTTAATTTAAAGGTGAACAACCCCTTTAAAGCAAACTCTCAGCTGCCGACAACAATAACAAGCGTCCCCACAACAGAGGAGTAATGCTGAGAGATGACACAATGCCTGACTAACCATCAATAGCGTTTTTATGGGAGTTCCCATGTTTTACTCAGAAAGAAACACCAAACTAAATATTTACCATGTTCAGAATCCATAATTGCTCAGACTTTAATAAGTCCCTGCTTTGAAGTGCAAATGGGAGACAGAGCAAACAGGGCATACTATTTATATCATCAGCAGGGTAACCCAATGTAGGTGCCACTGGGGTTCCTCCCACTAACTGAGCCACACCTACATTAGAGAAGAACTAGCCCCCTAAATGTGCTCATAGCCTGTACAGAGAGATACCATAAAACTATGGCAGCATAGGGATTCCCCTGTACTAAGCACAATTCAGCAGAAACAGCCCCCTAAGTTTGCTCATAGCCTGTACAGAGAGATACCATAAAACTATGGCAGCATAGGGATTCCCCTGTACTAAGCACAATTCAGCAGGAACAGCAACCCCTAAGTTTGCTCATAGCCTGTACAGAGAGATACCAAAAAACTATGGCACATAGGGATTCCCCTGTACTAAGCACAATTCAGCAGGAACAGCCCCCTAAGTTTGCTCATAGCCTGTACAGAGAGATACCATAAAACTATGGCAGCATAGGGATTCCCCTGTACTAAGCACAATTCAGCAGGAACAGCCCCCTAAGTTTGCTCATAGCCTGTACAGAGAGATACCATAAAACTATGGCAGCATAGGGATTCCCCTGTACTAAGCACAATTCAGCAGGAACAGTCCCCTAAGTTTGCTCATAGCCTGTACAGAGAGATACCATAAAACTATGGCACATAGGGATTCCCCTGTACTAAGCACAATTCAGCAGGAACAGCCCCCTAAGTTTGCTCATAGCCTGTACAGCGAGATACCATAAAACTATGCCAGCATAGGGATTCCCCTGTACTAAGCACAATTCAGCAGGAACAGCCCCATAAGTTTGCTCATAGCCTGTACAGAGAGATACCATAAAACTATGGCAGCATAGGCACTTAAGTCTTTCTTTTCTGGGAGGTTTTCCCATTTCCAGTTGAGGGAATAAAAGAAAAGAGAGAATAAAGAAAGGAATAGAGAGAGAGAGAGAATGCCAGTGTATAATCCAGCCGGGCAGCCAGTGATTAGAGATATCCAGCATGAAGGCAGCTTTATGTTATCTAATCGTGCTTTCTAATCAGAGCTTTTAAACACCATATTAAATGCCGCCATAAAGCTGCGGCTTCAGACTGAGTGAATGGCTTCCCCCACGCAGGGAAATGAGCAAAATGACTGTTGTCCTAACGAACAGAAATAATACCTTGTATTAACGCCGCGGCTTTTAATTTGTATGCATGGCAACCTCTTAAAGGGGGAAGCAGAGACGGATGGGTTTAGCTTAGCACCCTGTAATTGGCTAATAACAAGGCAGGGGAGGATTAAGTGATTTGCCGGAGATCAGTGTGGCCCCTCGCCATTTCCTTCCCCCGTAACAGCTCGGTGTCATTAACCAATCACAGGTTCTGTGTCACAAAAATAGGAAAAACAAAATATAAAAGGGGAAGAATAATATGATCTGGCTGCAGCTATCCGTAACAACTGTCAGTGATGTGCTTAAAGGAACAGTAACACCAAAAAATGTATCAAAGTAATAAATATATTATGTACGATTGTCCTGCGCTGGTAAAAGTTGTGTTTTGCTTCAAAAGTCTATATTTACACAAAGTTGATGTGTAGCCATGGGGACGGCCATTTAAATTGATAAAAGGAGAAAAGGCACAGGTTACATAGTAGATAACAGATAAGTTGCATAGATTCTCACTGTATTCTACAGAGCTTATCTGTTATCTGCTATGTAACCTATACCTTTTCTTATTTTTCCAGCTTGAATGGCTGCCCCCGGGGCTACACAGCGGGGTATTTATATAAACTATAGTAGGGTTTCTGTAACAAACACCCCAGCTGTACCAGTGCAGGAATGGCTGCCCCCGGGGCTACACAGCGGGGTATTTATATAAACTATAGTAGGGTTTCTGTAGCAAACACCCCAGCTGCACCAGTGCAGGAATGGCTGCCCCCAGGGCTACACAGCGGGGTATTTATATAAACTATAGTAGGGTTTCTGTAGCAAACACCCCAGCTGTACCGGTGCAGGAATGGCTGCCCCCGGGGCTACACAGCAGGGTATTTATATAAACTATAGTAGGGTTTCTGTAGCAAACACCCCAGCTGTACCAGTGCAGGAATGGCTGCCCCCGGGGCTACACAGCGGGGTATTTATATCAACTATAGTAGGGTTTCTGTAGCAAACACCAAAGCTGTACCAGTGCAGGAATGGCTGCCCCCGGGGCTACACAGCGGGGTATTTATATAAACTATAGTAGGGTTTCTGTAGCAAACACCCCAGCTGTACCGGTGCAGGAATGGCTGCCCCCAGGGCTACACAGCGGGGTATTTATATAAACTATAGTAGGGTTTCTGTAGCAAACACCCCAGCTGTACCGGTGCAGGAATGGCTGCCCCCAGGGCTACACAGCGGGGTATTTATATAAACCACGGTTTCCCAACCTTTTATACACGTGAACCACATTTAAATGGAAAAAGTGTTGGGGAGCAAAACAAGTATGAAAAAGGTGCCAATAAGAGCTATAAATGGCTACTTTATAGCCCCTATGTGGACTCACAGCCTACAGAAGGCTCTGTTTGGCTTTATTCTTGGTTTTTATGCAGTCAAAACTTGCCTCCAAACAAGAAATTCAAAAATATGCCCCTGCTTTGAGGCCACTGGGAGCAACATCCAAGGGTTTGGGGAGCAACATGTTGCTCACGAGCCACTGGTTGGGAATCACTGATATAAACTATAGTAGGGTTTCTGTAGCAAACACCCCAGCTGTACCAGTGCAGGAATGGCTGCCCCCGGGGCTACACAGCGGGGTATTTATATAAACTATAGTAGGGTTTCTGTAGCAAACACCCCAGCTGTACCAGTGCAGGAATGGCTGCCCCCGGGGCTACACAGCGGGGTATTTATATAAACTATAGTAGGGTTTCTGTAGCAAACACCCCAGCTGTACCAGTGCAGGAATGGCTGCCCCCGGGGCTACACAGCGGGGTATTTATATAAACTATAGTAGGGTTTCTGTAGCAAACACCCCAGCTGTACCAGTGCAGGAATGGCTGCCCCCGGGGCTACACAGCGGGGTATTTATATAAACTATAGTAGGGTTTCTGTAGCAAACACCCCAGCTGTACCAGCGCAGGAACGGCTGCCCCCGGGGCTACACAGCGGGGTATTTATATAAACTATAGTAGGGTTTCTGTAGCAAACACCCCAGCTGTACCAGTGCAGGAATGGCTGCCCCCGGGGCTACACAGCGGGGTATTTATATAAACTATAGTAGGGTTTCTGTAGCAAACACCCCAGCTGTACCAGTGCAGGAATGGCTGCCCCCGGGGCTACACAGTGGGGTATTTATATAAACTATAGTAGGGTTTCTGTAGCATACATACATCTTTGAACAGTGCAAAGCAACAGCACATTATATTGGGGGTTATATTAGGGATTAGTTCTCCTTTAAAGCTAGCTGATTGGTTGCCATTGGTTACTAGACCAGTGGCAAAGATGCAGCATTATTAAATTACCCCATTTATTCTAAACAGGTTATCTGTTACGCACTTGTAGGCCCATCAGCTACATAAGGTTGACGGTATATGGGGGGATATTATCCTTAGGAATATAGGAGACAAGCACCCTAAACTGCAGTAATGGGGGTGCCAGGCATTTACCATTCAAGTAAACAGGAGGCCAGGGAGCAGCAGCTAATTTATACAGAGTACAGAATAATAGCACATTATATTTGAATGCAATAAAACTCAGCAACCCCTTTCATTTTTTGGGCCCTTGAAAACTAGCCGGAGACGGGTTCCTGGCGAGCACGAGCGTTCCAGGAAATGGCTGTGCCTCGGGCAATGGCATTCGCATCCCTGGAACAATCGCCGCTCAGCAACGTTTATTTTATTAAACATGCCAATTATGTTGTTATTCTTTCTCTTACTGGAAAGCAAAACAGATCGTCCAAACACTGCAAAATTAGCAGCAGGCCTGCTGCACGCCGCCGCTGGGGGGTACGGCCGTGTTACGAGGGGGCCCTGATCAGATTTAGTAGCAATTCTTCTGCTGCACAGGAATGTCCTGGGCCCTTTCCTCTAAGGCTTCTGCCTATTCCTACTATACACTGTTTTACTATAACTGATCTGCAAGATAAAGTGTAAGCTCTTGTGCTTAGTGGGAGCTCCCATACTGCTCTGCTCTGCTTGTGATATGGAAATCTCAGTCCCCCTGCCCTTAGTGCTCAACTGGTTATGGAAATAACACAGAGCCATGAATAAACAGGAACATTAGCACTACATGGCCGCAGTAATCAGTAGGTATGTTTAACCCCTTTGTTAGGGGCCATAATTTAACTGGCAACCCAAAAACTGGTCCCTAAATAGCACCCATTTTCATACGCTATGTTGCAGAATATTCTATTCCTTGCACCTTTCAATTGGTCTTTATTGATACATTATTATACAACATATATGCAATTATTTGCCTTCCTCCAGCTTTTAAATGGAGGTCACTGACCCCGGCAGCCAAAAAAAAAATCCTATTCTTCATCTTGAAGTCTCCAATCCTAAGCACTGCCTGGTCACTAGGGTAAACAGGCCCCTGGCAACCAGATAACTGCTGAAATTCCAAACTGGAGAGCTACTGCATGAAAAGCTTTAAGAATCCCTAGGGTACACCAGGTAACAATACCTATCCAAGGGCCTTTCTGGAACCCACACTACTGGTTTAGTTGGAGCCCCCCGTTGAGGGGCCCACATCTGGTTAGGGCCCCACTTACTTTATAACAAGGTTACAGATATAGGAAACCGTTGCTGTATTCTAGACATGTTTCCCCACCCCTGTCGCTAACGGACCTACGATTTACAACTACAGAACAATCTATAAGGGCCGATACATACAGGACCACATGTGGGACATGTTAGGGCCCAACAGTGAAAAACTTAACCCTTTGAGAGCCTTCCACTCCTGTGCAGCCAGAAACTGCAGTTGCCCCCTCCACCCACCCCGACTCTCTGCGCTGAATCTGGCACGGAGTCAGCTCCTGTGTTCCGCCCAAGCATCAGCCACAGATTACGGCACAATCACACCCAGGGCTGAGTCAATCTCCACATCTTGGAGAAGGTCAGAGAGACAACAGCTGAAGGCGACTGCTGCCAAGGCGCGACTGCGAGGGATGCTTAGCGATGCCGCCACGCTCATTAGTGGTACCAGTTCCAGGGCCGTCGGTGCTGCCAATATACAGGGATGTAATACCCATAAGGTTTGGACAATATAGAAACATAGTCACTGAGGCTCAGAAAAGACACATGCGCATCAACTGCAACCCTTTGGTCCAAATGAAACCTGCGAGTGTTGCGGTTCTTTTGATCCCCCTCGTTCAAGATTTCAGCATAAACTGATTAAAGGGTACATGTGAAATTCAACTTTTTAGCCTGATTTGTAGTGGTGCACTGATTAACCCCCAAAATCTGCATTGTAAGTGATGCGCCCCACTTCTTCTCAAATCGAGCCCCATCTGCCCCCTGGTGTGAAGGAACTGACCCATGCTATCAGATATGACATCAGAAGTGGGCGGAGCACTGTCATTTGTGTCTGCCTAGCTCCACCCACCCAAGCCCCGCAACACATGTCCAACTATACAGCAGATTGGGTGGGTTCAGACCAACATATGAGTCCAGACACAATTTGCAGTTTTTTCTCTAGATCAGCCACCATCTTTCCCTCTACTGATGTCACCCCACACAATCGTACCCCTTGTGATGTCATCACACCCACTGGTGACACCTTTGCCTAAACCCCGCCTATCTCCGACTGCTTGCCTATTACAAGAGGGATGAAGGCTGTATATAAAACTATGGCAAATGTTAGCCCAGACTGGGTGGGCATCAGCAACTGGTGAACTATCCCTTGTGGGTCAGACACAACTGGGGAAATACATTTAAAGAAAACATCTTAATCCTGTAGGCAATTATGAATAATACATGGTGCTGGTTTTAATACTGTCTGTAAAAATGGCCCCTTTATTAGAGCTCCCTATAGATCCTCTCAGGTCCCTGTCTGTGCTTCATATGAGGGGTGGGCGTGTCCTAACGGTCCTTGCCAGTAGCACAGTAGCCAATCACAGCCCTGCAGTTACACAAGCACAGACAGGCTTCAGTTCCTAATCAGGTCAGCCTAGCTGCTGATTGGTTCCTATTCTACAGCGCAGTGTGCTGAGTGCCGCCGCCCCCCCTCCACAGCCTGGGAGGAGGCAGCAGGAAGTGGCACATATGGGCGGGACTAGTGGGGTTTTGGGGGAATTTCTAAATAAATCAGTCCAAAACACAAATATAATGCGCTGGTGCATTCTTAATTTTCACATGATACGTCTCCTTTAAAGGGGTTCTCTGGCTGCCTGGGACACCTCTTAATCATTCTCTAGTCTGACATTCAAGCCCCTGCCTGGTTGCTAGGATAATGAGGACCCAAGCAACAAGATAACAGTTTACATTCAAAAACAGGAGAGGGGCAGCACTGTACCAGCAGCCAGCATGCATTGCTAGGGGAACTCAACAACTGGTGAAATACCCCCCGTGCATAAGAGACAACTGGGGCAATACATTTAAGGCAAAATAAACACTTGGGGTAACAAAAAACTGCATAAAGTGCCAAATCCTAATCCCTCCAACAAAAGCACAGTGGGAAGTAGATTAGGGAGCTAACTCCCCTCAGGTCAGACTGGTGCATGCTGGGAAAGAAATAATATTGGGTGTATGTACCAAAGACAGAACCAAGTACAGCTGCCTACTGTCTTGCAGACTCAGCACTTATACCAGGCCCAGAACCAGTGGCACGCAGCACAGACATGGCAGAGCCAGGCACCCTCCCGCACAGAAAGGAGACAAACTTGTGACTAAGAAGGAAGAGAATGGCCCCCACGAGACCAACCAATAGGGAACATGGGTGCCAGCACCCAATGATACAAGTGTATTAGACCAGGGTGCATGAAGTTGGGCCGACATATCAGAAGCAGCAGAGGAGACTTAGAGACCATGATGGGAGAGGAAATACTCAAAAGCCTTGAAAAACCTGTAGGATATATCCATATAAATTGTGCTTAACAATGTCAGCAGTTAGAATTGATGTTCAGCAGTGTCACTTGTGTCACATGACTCACTGAGACTTACATTCCAAAATCATAACTGTACCACTTGGGATACATACAGGTATATTAGGGGTAACTTGGGGGTAGGGTTAGTGACACAGGGATGGGAAAGCCTAGGGTGCCACAGGGTAAAGAGGAGTGGAAAAATGTTAGATAAGCAGCAGGAGGCAAGCCTAGGGGGGCACTGGGTAAGATGGGGTACAGGCATGTTAGCTACAGGTATAGAGACAAGGGGGGCACTGGGTAAGATGGGGTACAGGCATGTTAGCTACAGGTATAGAGACAAGGGGGGCACTGGGTAAGATGGGGTACAGGCATGTTAGCTACAGGTATAGAGACAAGGGGGGCACTGGGTAAGATGGGGTACAGGCATGTTAGCTACAGGTATAGAGACAAGGGGGGCACTGGGTAAGATGGGGTACAGGCATGTTAGCTACAGGTATAGAGACAAGGGGGGCACTGGGTAAGATGGGGTACAGGCATGTTAGCTACAGGTATAGAGACAAGGGGGGCACTGGGTAAGATGGGGTACAGGCATGTTAGCTACAGGTATAGAGACAAGGGGGGGCACTGGGTAAGATGGGGTACAGGCATGTTAGCTACAGGTATAGAGACAAGGGTGGCACTGGGTAAGATGGGGTACAGGCATGTTAGCTACAGGTATAGAGACAAGGGTGGCACTGGGTAAGATGGGGTACAGGCATGTTAGCTACAGGTATAGAGACAAGGGTGGCACTGGGTAAGATGGGGTACAGGCATGTTAGCTACGGGTATAGAGACAAGGGGGGGGCACCGGGTAAGATGGGGTACAGGCATGTTAGCTACGGGTATAGAGACAAGGGTGGCACTGGGTAAGATGGGGTACAGGCATGTTAGCTACAGGTATAGAGACAAGGGGGGCACTGGGTAAGATGGGGTACAGGCATGTTAGCTACAGGTATAGAGACAAGGGGGGCACTGGGTAAGATGGGGTACAGGCATGTTAGCTACAGGTATAGAGACAAGGGGGGCACTGGGTAAGATGGGGTACAGGCATGTTAGCTACAGGTATAGAGACAAGGGGGGGCACTGGGTAAGATGGGGTACAGGCATGTTAGCTACAGGTAGAGAGACAAGGGTGGCACTGGGTAAGATGGGGTACAGGCATGTTAGCTACAGGTATAGAGACAAGGGGGGCACTGGGTAAGATGGGGTACAGGCATGTTAGCTACAGGTATAGAGACAAGGGGGGGCACTGGGTAAGATGGGGTACAGGCATGTTAGCTACAGGTATAGAGACAAGGGGGGCACTGGGTAAGATGGGGTACAGGCATGTTAGCTACAGGTATAGAGACAAGGGGGGGCACTGGGTAAGATGGGGTACAGGCATGTTAGCTACAGGTATAGAGACAAGGGGGGCACTGGGTAAGATGGGGTACAGGCATGTTAGCTACAGGTATAGAGACAAGGGTGGCACTGGGTAAGATGGGGTACAGGCATGTTAGCTACAGGTATAGAGACAAGGGGGGCACTGGGTAAGATGGGGTACAGGCATGTTAGCTACAGGTATAGAGACAAGGGGGGCACTGGGTAAGATGGGGTACAGGCATGTTAGCTACAGGTATAGAGACAAGGGGGGCACTGGGTAAGATGGGGTACAGGCATGTTAGCTACAGGTATAGAGACAAGGGGGGCACTGGGTAAGATGGGGTACAGGCATGTTAGCTACAGGTATAGAGACAAGGGGGGCACTGGGTAAGATGGGGTACAGGCATGTTAGCTACAGGTATAGAGACAAGGGTGGCACTGGGTAAGATGGGGTACAGGCATGTTAGCTACGGGTATAGAGACAAGGGGGGCACTGGGTAAGATGGGGTACAGGCATGTTAGCTACGGGTATAGAGACAAGGGGGGCACTGGGTAAGATGGGGTACAGGCATGTTAGCTACAGGTATAGAGACAAGGGGGGGCACTGGGTAAGATGGGGTACAGGCATGTTAGCTACGGGTATAGAGACAAGGGGTGGCACTGGGTAAGATGGGGTACAGGCATGTTGGCTACAGGTATAGAGACAAGGGGGGGCACTGGGTAAGATGGGGTACAGGCATGTTAGCTACGGGTATAGAGACAAGGGGGGGCTGAGGCTCTGGGGGGCACTGGGTAAGATGGGGGAAGACGTTAGCTAGAAGGCTACAAACACAGGAGTGTGTGCCTAAGGCCAGGGCAGCACTGGGGTACTACCCGGCTGGCACATGTGGGGCAGGGCAGTGGGGCACAGGCAGAGGAGGATGATGAGGGTACAGATTTAGAAATCCATAGAAATAACAAATTCTTCCCGCTGATCACAGGGAACCATCTCTCACCTGGCGGAACGCACTGGGGCACGGTGCTCGGGCCTAGCGTGCCTGCCGCATCTCCGCACACAGCTCCCTTCTCATTCACAGCTCCCGGCTCTGACACACACTGCAGCACAGCCACAAGCACCGCCCACCCTCCCCGCCTCCTCCCGAACGGACCGCCCACTAGCCACCCCCTCCCACACGGTCCGCCCACTCTCCGCCTACTCGCCCGAACTCTATTGGTCAGTCTAACAGACGCTGCGAATTACGCATTGAGTCTCTCTTACTGCGACTTATCTGCACAATTGAAATGAACGGAAAGCGAGATTACCGAGGGAAATTGGAAATCATAGCTTTATGAGTAGGAAAGAACCACAGGCCGAAAACTGGCACCGGATCCGGTCTCCATTTTGCGAGTGGCAGAAGGAGAAGACGCCATTACTGTGGATGGCAAATCCCCGGAAGTGTGGCGTTGTCACCAATGCGACCAAATTTGGAAGGAACGATCGGCCATCTTGAGAAGGGCACATAGTACGATTTATTTAGCTGCATTTTATACTCGGTCTTTATGCTGGTATTTGTTATAGCAAAACAAAGGAGAAGCTGTGCGCACTACTAAATAACATTATTATTATACAGGGAACTCTGAGTATCACTCATGTATTATAAGGGATAATGTACCCCCTACTGTAAATGATAAGGATATTAGCAGTCACTGAGGGGTTCTGTGCCCATATAAAGGCACAAGGCTGCAGGCTGAGTTATACAGGGAACTCTGAGTATCACTCATGTATTATAAGGGATAATGTACCCCCTACTGTAAATGATAAGGATATTAGCAGTCACTGAGGGGTTCTGTGCCCATATAAAGGCACAAGGCTGCAGGCTGAGTTATACAGGGAACTCTGAGTATCACTTATGTATTATAAGGGATAATGTACCCCCTACTGTAAATGATAAGGATATTAGCAGTCACTGAGTGGTTCTGTGCCCATATAAAGGCACAAGGCTGCAGGCTGAGTTATACAGGGAACTCTGAGTATCACTCATGTATTATAAGGGATAATGTACCCCCTACTGTAAATGATAAGGATATTAGCAGTCACTGAGGGGTTCTGTGCCCATATAAAGGCACAAGGCTGCAGGCTGAGTTATACAGGGAACTCTGAGTATCACTCATGTATTATAAGGGATAATGTACCCCCTACTGTAAATGATAAGGATATTAGCAGTCACTGAGGGGTTCTGTGCCCATATAAAGGCACAAGGCTGCAGGCTGAGTTATACAGGGAACTCTGAGTATCACTCATGTATTATAAGGGATAATGTACCCCCTACTGTAAATGATAAGGATATTAGCAGTCACTGAGGGGTTCTGTGCCCATATAAAGGCACAAGGCTGCAGGCTGAGTTATACAGGGAACTCTGAGTATCACTCATGTATTATAAGGGATAATGTACCCCCTACTGTAAATGATAAGGATATTAGCAGTCACTGAGGGGTTCTGTGCCCATATAAAGGCACAAGGCTACAGGCTGAGTTATACAGGGAACTCTGAGTATCACTCATGTATTATAAGGGATAATGTACCCCCTACTGTAAATGATAAGGATATTAGCAGTCACTGAGGGGCTCTGTGCCCATATAAAGGCACAAGGCTGCAGGCTGAGTTATACAGGGAACTCTGAGTATCACTCATGTATTATAAGGGATAATGTACCCCCTACTGTAAATGATAAGGATATTAGCAGTCACTGAGGGGTTCTGTGCCCATATAAAGGCACAAGGCTGCAGGCTGAGTTATACAGGGAACTCTGAGTATCACTCATGTATTATAAGGGATAATGTACCCCCTACTGTAAATGATAAGGATATTAGAAGTCACTGAGCGGTCTTGTGACCCTATAAAAGGCTTAAGACTCTTTTTAATTTTTTTTTTTTTTTTTTTTTAGATTGTAAACTTTTTTGAGCAGGCCCTTCTTTAGCTCTTGTACCAGTCATCCATTGTTTTGGCATGTTTATTGTATACACCTATTATTTGTGCAGCACTGCAGAATACGTTGGCACTATATAAATGATAATTATTTCTGCCAGACAGCTATAAGTACTAAACACAGGGTTCAATGAGAGAATTGTGTGACACTTAACGGTGCATACTCGGCACATAGAGTCCCACATAGCGGGAGTCTCCCTGGCACAGAGCGATATACATGCGCCTTCCCGGCCAGCGAGCGGAGAATCTATTCCCACTGTTTGTGCGAGTGTTTCCCCCCCCCCGGCCTCTCATTATCCAGGTCGGCAGCAGGTGGGAGCTAATGAGCGGCCCCAGAGGGAGATCAATGAGCGTAGGAAGCGCCGGGTCTATGAGTTACTGTATCACTGGATTGGGTATTCGAGGCCTAATGCTTTTTGTTGGAGGATAATAAAAAAACGAGAAAAAGAAAGTTACTGCTGCATGAATTTTATTTTGCTACTTGTGTATTTTGTCACAAATCAAAGTTTTGGTGCAATAATTTCATAGTTTCCAATTCCCTTCTCGACTTTTCCAATGTCCAGAGTACATTTAGCAGCCAATCCCCTGTATTACCGTTTGCCTAAAGTTACAAGGTAAATGTAGCACAACCAGTATTTCAGCTCTGCTTTACAGCTTGTCTTTGTGCAGTAAGTACAACCCCCAGTATAATGGGCTCTGCGGCTCGCCACAACATATCAGATATAACTAAGCTTGTCATATACAGCTTTATACATCTATCTGTAAGGAAGGTTTCCTTTCCTTTGACTTTATTCACTAAAACTTGTTAATAAATCCTGTATATATATGACATGCTATTCTACATTACTTTGACCCGGGTACAGGCAAACACTGTGGATATTGGCTCTGAGATGCCAAATCCTGCATTTCGCCACTGATATCCACGGAAAGCTGATGCCAGTGTAAAGGCCTGCATTTTTACAAAAACCTTATTGTTGTGTCTGCTCCCAGAGCCATTACGTTGACCTGGGCGCAGGCATGCAGAGTGGATTTTGGTGCAAAAACTGCTCAAGTATGCATTTCAGTGCTGAAATCCACTCTGTGTGCCCGGGCCGACGCAATGGCTCCAGGTTCAGGCACAACAATAAACTTTTTGGAGCGTAGAGGTGGATTCTCGACCTGCGGAAAAACACAGGCCAAAAATTAGCCCCTACACTGTATCAGCTCCCCATGTGGCTGGGGCCTAAAACTCAGTAGGAGATGCCGCAGTGATTGGTCTTCTGAGAGAAAAACAGTCTAATAAAAAAACATTCCCAGAAAGAACAACTGTCAAAGCACCTTTACAAAAACCCAAGATGGGCCTTCTCAATATATTGTTTATTGTTGATCTAGAATTATTTACTGTTTTTCATAACTGGTTGGTATACTGCCCCTTTAAATACCTTCACAGTATATAATGCATGGCTGCTAAAAAATCTATTCTGCCCCAGATTTCTAACAGCCTATCGGCTGTATCTCCTGGAAGCATCAACACCCTCACAAGCTGAACCTAACAAAATACAAACTGATGGCCCAAACCCAGCCCTACTCCCTCTGGAGTTTATATCGGCACGTTCATGAAACCTGTTGATACATGAAACTGCCTGGGGCTACTATTTTACTGTTATGTCTCCTTCCCCAGTCATATTAACACTTTTATTTTTCTATTATTATCAAGACCCTTTCTCCCTATCCTTATGAAAGCACTCATCCAAAACCTTCTCCTATCCCAACCAGACTACTGCAACCTACAACTTACCTACTACTTTCTGAAATTCTAACCCTGAATTACTCCATAAGGAAATTCATATCTGACTTCTACAGCACTAGCATGGTACCTGGTCCAGTTTTGAACTTATGGCATAATGCCCCAACCTATGTGTATAGCAGCACTCACATTTATTGTGGAACTGTACACAGCACTGAGTATATTAGCTGGGCTATATAAACATGGATAGATACATTCCAATGGCACTTGTGGAAATAATTTTGTATAGGACATGACAGGACAGGCAACTTGCCTATACATGGGGTAGGGTCTCTAGGAGCAAACACTGGTGAACACACAATTGTGCACATGATTTAGTAAAATAGTAGCTGTACTTTGTGCAATAAACTACAGATAAATACCGTTGTCTACATCATAATAAAAGTTATTTCTACAGTCAACTAAGTCCTTTATGAAAAGGAAAGTTATTGGCATTACTGTCCCTGTAACATATATATATATGTGTGTGTGGCAGCTGCAAGAGAAGCATGGGAAAAAAACAATACTAACTTGGCTGTTTTGCCCATTAAATATGTTACGAGATGGCGCAAATATTTTCACTTCCCTTTTGCCTTGTGGTCTAACACATTCCAGCTTTACAAACACAATTTGGTCATTATGGTTAATGAGAATGCTAATAAGTTCTTTAAGTGCATATTTCCAACACATATTACTGAGCACAAATGCAAAGCCATTAACCTGTCAGGCAAATGCAAAACTGAATTAACCACAGACACAGAAGTGTCCAAAGAACAAGAGAGACCAGAAAGAGAAGTTAGAAGATGGGGGAGAGGGGGGAGAGAGGCCCAATAGCAGAATGAGAGAAAGAAAGGAAGGAGAAGTCTGAGAAGTAGGGAAAGCGCAGATAAGAAGAAGGAGAGAGAGCGAGAAATAAAAAAAGGCGACAGAATCCAAGAAGAAAGAGAAATCCAATAATGAGGTACAAGAATTTTCATTCGGTGAAAGTGGGACAGACATGCAAGAATAAGAAAGACAGAGAGAATCCACAAAGACAGAGAGAAAAGTCCAATAATGACACAGACAAAAGATTGAGAATGAATGAATACGAATTGAGAAACAGAGACAAGTCCAATAATTAAGTGTGGGGGGTGGGGGAGGAAAGAAAGAGAGAAAGAAATTGTTGAGTGAAGTTGAGGAATCAAAGAAAGAAAGAGGGGCGAGAACAAGGGACAGGGAGAGAGGTCCAATAATAAGAGAATTTAAACGTTAGTCCAATATTAAGGGACTACAGAGATAGAGAAGTATATACATTATAAATGATGTGAAGCTAAAGAAGGAGAAATTAAGAAAGAGAAGTCCAATGAGAGAAGGGGGAGTCCAAGAAAGAGAGGGGTGGTGAGTGCAAGAGAAAAAGTCATCCAAGAATGAGAAAGAATAGGGAGTTTATAGAGAATCACAGAGAAAGATAGAATGATGAGAGTAAAGGTGGCGGATACACGGGCAGATAAGCTGCACAATCGGCAACTTAAATCTGCCCAATCGGGCCTTAAATTGTCAATCAGGCAGGTTTAATTTTCTCGTTGGATCAGGGGCTGATGCACTCCGACAGGTTCTATGTTGCTGTATAGGAGGTGGGGGTGTTTAGGGTGCACAGAGCCCAGTTCTACATAACATGCAGGACTCCAAACCAGCAGCCTCCCAAGGGACCCTTGGCCAGAAAATATGATTGTGATACTTCTGTATTTACATCAATGGTGTTCAGTAAAACTACAACTCCAAAAGCAACCACCACTCAGTTCCCAGCATCTTCGGAGACACATCTGCAATTTCCATACAGTGAATAGAGTAGGACCACCTGCACCCGGCTACAGGTGAGATACTAGGAGCTGGTAATTGTATACTAGGAGTAGTAGTATAAAAATAAACAGGCTGTCACAAGGACAAAGACTAATACCGGACACTTATTTGGGCCAACTCATATCAGCTCTTGGTATGGCTAGGCATTAATTTTGGCACTTGAGGTAAAACAGCTTACATAGCATGGAAGTTATAATATGCCAGTATATTAGTATATATACACGTGTGCACCAAAACACAAAGAAGAACTTATAATATGGCTATATTGAGTGTTGCTTCTGAACCGTTGCCCACTGCTGTCTGTATGGTACCTGTGGGTAATGTGCCTCTCTATCACCATGCGCTGCAGACTTGTGCTTATTCACTCTGTCACTTTGGATCGTTCATTCAGTATTATCTCTTCACTGTGTCAGCCAAATGAATCTGGGAAAATAAAAGGGAACAAATGTCAGTCTGGCCTCTGGGAAGGGACTGGGGCTGTGGGATAGCAGGTATAGTAGGGAGAGATGGTGCCTATAGTAGCAGTGGGGGGATAATAGCCTCTGGGAAGGGACTGGGGCTGTGGGATAGCAGGTATAGTAGGGAGAGATGGTGCCTATAGTAGCAGTGGGGGGATAATAGCCTCTGGGAAGGGACTGGGGCTGTGGGATAGCAGGTATAGTAGGGAGAGATGGTGCCTATAGTAGCAGTGGGGGGATAATAGCCTCTGGGAAGGAACTGGGGCTGTGGGATAGCAGGTATAGTAGGGAGTGATGGTGCCTATAGTAGCAGTGGGGGGATAATAGCCTCTGGGAAGGGACCGGGGCTGTGGGATAGCAGGTATAGTAGGGAGAGATGGTGCCTATATTAGCAGTGGGGGGATAATAGCCTCTGGGAAGGGACTGGGGCTGTGGGATAGCAGGTAAAGTAGGGAGAGATGGTGCCTATAGTAGCAGTGGGGGGATAATAGCCTCTGGGAAGGAACTGGGGCTGTGGGATAGCAGGTATAGTAGGGAGGGATGGTTCCTATAGTAGCAGTGGGGGCATAATAGCCTCTGGGAAGGGACTGGGGCTGTGGGATAGCAGGTATAGTAGGGAGAGATGGTGCCTATAGTAGCAGTGGGGGGATAATAGCCTCTGGGAAGGAACTGGGGCTGTGGGATAGCAGGTATAGTAGGGAGGGATGGTGCCTATAGTAGCAGTGGAGGGATAATAGCCTCTGGGAAGGGGCTGTGGGATAGCAGGTATAGTAGGGAGAGATGGTGCCTATAGTAGCAGTGGGGGGATAATAGCCTCTGGGAAGGGACTGGGGCTGTGGGATAGCAGGTATAGTAGGGAGAGATGGTGCCTATAGTAGCAGTGGGGGGATAATAGCCTCTGGGAAGGGACTGGGGCTGTGGGATAGCAGGTATAGTAGGGAGAGATGGTGCCTATAGTAGCAGTGGGGGGGATAATAGCCTCTGGGAAGGGACTGGGGCTGTGGGATAGCAGGTATAGTAGGGAGAAATGGTGCCTATAGTAGCAGTGGGGGGATAATAGCCTTTGGGAAGGGACTGTGGCTGTGGGATAGCAGGTATAGTAGGGAGAGATGGTGCCTATAGTAGCAGTGGGGGGATAATAGCCTCTGGGAAGGGACTGGGGCTGTGGGATAGCAGGTATAGTAGGGAGAGATGGTGCCTATAGTAGCAGTGGGGGGATAATAGCCTCTGGGAAGGGACTGGGGCTGTGGGATAGCAGGTATAGTATGGAGAGATGGTGCCTATAGTAGCAGTGGGGGGATAATGGCCTCTGGGAAGGGACTGGGGCTGTGGGATAGCAGGTATAGTAGGGAGAGATGGTGCCTATATTAGCAGTGGGGGGATAATAGACTCTGGGAAGGGACTGGGGCTGCGGGATAGCAGGTATAGTAGGGAGAGATGGTGCCTATAGTAGCAGTGGGGGGATAATAGCCTCTGGGAAGGGACTGGGGCTGTGGGATAGCAGGTATAGTAGGGAGAGATGGTGCCTATAGTAGCAGTGGGGGGATAATAGCCTCTGGGAAGGGACTGGGGCTGTGGGATAGCAGGTATAGTAGGGAGAGATGGTGCCTATAGTAGCAGTGGGGGATAATAGCCTCTGGGAAGGGACTGGGGCTGTGGGATAACAGGTATAGTAGGGAGAGATGGTGCCTATAGTAGCAGTGGGGGGATAATAGCCTCTGGAAGGGACTGGGGCTGTGGGATAGCAGGTATAGTAGGGAGAGATGGTGCCTATAGTAGCAGTGGGGGCATTATAGCCTCGGGGAAGGGACTGGGGCTGTGGGATAGCAGGTATAGTAGGGAGAGATGGTGCCTATAGTAGCAGTGGGGGATAATAGCCTCTGGGAAGGGACTGGGGCTGTGGGATAGCAGGTATAGTAGGGAGAGATGGTGCCTATAGTAGCAGTGGGGGGATAATAGCCTCTGGGAAGGGACTGGGGCTGTGGGATAGCAGGTATAGTAGGGAGAGATGGTGCCTATAGTAGCAGTGGGGGGATAATAGCCTCTGGGAAGGGACTGGGGCTGTGGGATAGCAGGTATAGTAGGGAGAGATGGTGCCTATAGTAGCAGTGGGGGGATAATAGCCTCTGGGAAGGGACTGGGGCTGTGGGATAGCAGGTATAGTAGGGAGAGATGGTGCCTATAGTAGCAGTGGGATAATAGCCTCTGGGAAGGGACTGGGGCTGTGGGATAGTAGGTACAGTAGGGAGAGATGATGATGATAATAACACTTTATGTTACAGTTGCACTACCTCTCGCCCATATTGTATAACTCCCTTTTACCCACAGCCAATAGTCAACATTTGGCCAACAACCTGAGCACCAGACTCTGCATCGCGGCTGAAAATAACTATCTCCTCAGCTACAGTAAAAGGCCAAGGTAAATGTACCATGAAATTAATTTCCTCACTTGGATACTACGTAAAGCAAGAGATATTGCGCAGAATGTAATGGCAGCCCCTGCTCGTTATTCCATTCCCTTTATATTACTTTTATGGAAATCTTTACAGTAACAATTTAATCGTATATGTATGTATAATGTATGTATGTATAACTTTATTTATAAAGAGCCACAAGGGTACGCAGCGCTGTACAATCTTACAATATACAAAATTAAACACAGGGAGGACAACTGTTCTAATAAATACAATAAATAAGTATAAGTAAGTGCGATGTGGTATGAGACACAGTAGGAAGGAGGTCCCTGCCCCATAGAGCTTACAATCTAAGTGGTATATCTAGTATAAATAAATCTAAAGCAACTGGACTTGTTAAGTAATCATTGAAGACGTTTCACTACTCATCCGAGCAGCTTCTTCAGTTCAAATTTCATCCTTAAGCATCCTAGCAGTTGCAGAAGTACAGAGATGCGCAACAATAATATTACCTGTAGAAGGAAAATGCAACAGATGAAAGAGTTTGTGCGCAGCAAAGGTTGGGAATGAGGCAAAGGAGGAGAGGAGGAGTCATTAAGGCAGCCATAGTGGCTTATACTCATCATATTGGGCTAATGGCTGTCTGATTTGGCCATACAGCAGCTGTGTTGGGTTGACCCAATGTGTTGGAATTACATGGTGGGCTGCCACAGTACTGCTGTCCATATGAGCATCTGTACTGGCCCTGTATTCACATTCATTATTTAGTCTGTGCCCACCATCAACTGGAACCACTGAGGCTTCAACCCAAACATCTAAAAATGGCAGAGGCATTTAAGAGAATCACTGTCCCACTGATGTCCATCATGCAGCCCACATCAGCCCAAAGGAGGTTCTGGACTTTCTAAAGTACCTGCCACAAGAGTGCATTATAGAACATTCATCTGAGGCCCCTAAGCAACTCCCGCCCATGCTGACAATGGTTTGGGCCTAGGTGCTGTTTGTAAAGTGCCGACATACTCTATCCTGCTGTACGATAGGAGTATAAATACATCAAAAATACAAATTAAACACATGATTCATGCAGAGGGTAAATAAGTTGCCCTATTTTGGTGCAAACTTTTTGGCTGGCATGGATAAATCTGGGCAACCATTGCTTTTCCAGGGTTACTACCTTAACCTCCTAATCCTCCGCTACTTAGATAGCTACCAAAAACTAAATGGGACACTTTGATCAATAAGTAGATGTGTCACAAGCAATGGAACCCAACTGTGTTTGATCTACCCCCTGCGGGTAATGGTGACACTTCCTTTCCCGCACTAAGTCATTCTGACTCACCGTAAGAGCAAAGTCTTGCACAAACCTACAGGAAAGGCAGCTCAAACTGTACAGTCTGAAAAGGAAAAGAAACTCTATTTATAGTTAATGCTCACACTGAGCTGGTTTCGGGGGTCCAATGGCCCACACAGCAGCAGTAGTAGGTAGAGCGAGGTGGGGAGATGGAGACAGGAGGGCAAGATGGCAGCAATACCATATTATATCAAGGATGCCCAATTAGCATCCTTGGAGTCAACTGGAGTGAAAGTGGAAGAGCTTGCACTCATTTACCAAACACGCAGATCTCTAGCCGATTGGGCCACCTATATCTTGGGGCAACCCAGGCACAGGCCAACGATTCCAATGCAGGATCTCCAAACCTGCCCACTAGATATCTGGCTGATAAGCCAACAGTTCAGTCTGGAGGGGCTAAGTCAGCATCTTTATTCAGCCTGTGTATGGCCGGCTTATCTCCTATAAGGATCTGTACTTGGCTTATTTGAGGTGGGACGGTTTGCAGTCTGTTTGTAAACACAGCAGCTAGGTCTCACTTACCGGCGTTCTCTAGCCATAGACTCCATCAGGTCAGATTCTGACCTTGAGAAATCTATGGATGGAATCAGTCCCAAGGTACTGGAGCTTATCTAGTGGGGGAGTAAGAAAAATGCTGGCAGCTCCGATTTCATTGGCAGGGGAGGAAGAGAAGGGGCAGACCCTGGGGGGCCAATGGGTATACGGGGGGCTGGTGGGGCACAAACTTGACATTTTCAAGATACTGTAAGAGGATTCTAGCATAAAAAGCATGGGGAATATCCCTATGCAGTCAACAGATCACTCTGTATCTCTATCATATCATATCTATCTATCTCTCCATCTATCTATCCATCTATTTATTTATCTCACTCTATCATTATCGATCATTATCTTTCTATCATCTATCTCTCTCTCTATCATTTCTGTAAGAGGATTCTAGCATAAAAAGCATGGAAAATATATATCTGTCCATCTGTCTATCTCTCCATCTATCATTATCTATCTATCATTATCTATCTATCATTATCTATCTATCTCTCCATCTCTCCATCTATCTCTCCATCTATCTCTCCATCTATCTCTCCATCTTTCCATCTATCTCTCCATCTATCTCTCCATCTATCTCTCCATCTATCTATCTCTCCATCTATCTATCTCTCCATCTATCTATCTATCTCTCCATCTATCTATCTATCTCTCCATCTATCTATCTATCTATCAATCTCTCCATCTATCTATCTCTCCATCTATCTATCTCTCCATCTATCTATCTCTCCATCTATCTATCTATCTCTCCATCTATCTATCTATCTCTCCATCTATCTATCTCTCCATCTATCTATCTCTCCATCTATCTATCTATCTATCTATCTATCTCTCCATTTATCTATCTATCTCTCCATCTATCTATCTATCTCTCCATCTATCTATCTCTCCATCTATCACAATGGTAGATCAATTGCTGAGCATAAAGTGTTAAACCATTAGACAGTTGAATGAACGTAATCCTGAGCTGAATGGAAACGCTGTGATATTTTGCCACGTAATTTAGGGAGGTCACCGATATTGTGACTGTGACTGCGACCCTTTACTAATGTAACAACAGCTGAGTAATCATGGGATTAGTGTTAGTAACTGTGATACACCCACAGAGGTGTAAGGTATTTCTAATTGCAAGGGAAACGCTGAATGAAAACAATGGAGTGCTGTAGTGAGAAGTGAATCTGGCGCCATTTGCAGGGGATAACGGGATAAGCACTCACAGAGGAAGGGAACCAATATGGCAGCTCAGTCGTGTTTTTCTAATGAATACAGCTCACTATACGGGATATTTGAATATTCTCATCATTTACAGACTGTCCCAGTGCAATGTTGTATCAGTGGTTACAATAATACATTGGCTTCTGTCTATAGACTAATCATCATTTTCCTTTTATTTTCACAGAGAATTATACTTTGCCCCCGTTTAATCCCATCATTCAAACAGAGCGAAAGCCCTAAGGGGCACGGGCTGACTACATGTGAGAATCTTTGTAGAACACTGCATATAATTAGCGGCACTAGAGAAAGATTATGTTAATAGTGGAATATTGTCATGGGAAAACCCATCAGTTAATAGAGCTTCTCCAGCAGAATCCTGCATTGTAATCTGTTTTTCCCATGGGGCTAGCCATATTCTTCATTTCCCAGGGTGCCACAGCCATGTGACCTGTGCTCTGATAAACTTCAGTCACACTTTACTGCTGCGCTGCAAGTTGGAGTGATATCCCCCCCTCCCCCCCAGCAGCCGATCAGCAGAACAATGGGAAGGGAGCAAGATAGCAGCTCCCAGTAGGTATCAGAATAGCACTCAATAGTAAGAAATCCAAGTCCGGCTTGGGACTCCTCCAGTTACATGGGAGTAGGAGAAACAATAGGTTAGCTGAAACAGTTCTAATGTGTAGCGCTGGCTCCTTCTGAAAGCTCAGACTCAGGCACACTTTACTGCTGCGCTGCAAGTTGGAGTGATATCCCCCCCCTCCCCCCCAGCAGCTGATCAGCAGAACAATGGGAAGGGAGCAAGATAGCAGCTCCCAGTAGGTATCAGAATAGCACTCAATAGTAAGAAATCCAAGTCCGGCTTGGGACTCCTCCAGTTACATGGGAGTAGGAGAAACAATAGGTTAGCTGAAAGCAGTTCTAATGTGTAGCGCTGGCTGAAAGCTCAGACTCAGGCACAAGGCACTGAGATGGCGCCTACACACCAATATTACAGCTACAAATACATTTGTTGGTTCAAGAATAAAATTTTAAACGGCAGAGGGAATTATTTGCTGTGTAACAGTGTCACAAGTGCACCATAAAAATCATGATATAATCCCTTTAATGAACATGTCTACAGAATGACATTAACAAATCAGAGGCAGTTGATAGAAGGGTTACACTAGTATGGAGCCCTTAGAATAAAGTGAGCTGGGCTCATACAACTTCATATGTATCCCCTGTAGGACAGAATACAAGGGGGAAATAGAAACTTAATCACATCAAGGGGCTCAGTACATTACATGGACAGTTTGCCTAATGTTTGCCTACTGGGCACATATTGGAACCTCGGAGTCCTGCATTCCCCATGGATTGTAAATGGTTTAGACTGAGAATTTCTTCACACTTCATGGAGGAGCATTATGAAACATGATAGGACCACATCTTCATCCCCTAGGGACAATCAGTCAGGGAGCAATGCCTACAGATATTGCATGAAATGCCAACATGAGTATTTTACTGGGGTCGCTTTTGGGCATTTTAATGTATTTAGCATTGCAAAACTGTGCCGTGCCATTCATATTTACTTAGTTAAACTGGGCTGAAAAAGGCTCAACCCCTCCAGGCGAAACCCAGGGCACATATACACTCTCATATACATACACTCTTACTGACCTATCTATACACTCACATATATCAACTATATATATGCAGATTATAGTATCACAATAGCCTTGGATATTCTGCTGATTCAAGAGCTCATCCAAGTCCCTCTTAAAGGGACATTGCCCAACTTTACAGCCCCTACGCTGCTTCAAATGAAAGTCTGTTCCTCTAATCTAAAGGGGTGGTCTTGTTTTTATGGTCCCCTTTAATGTACAACCTATGTCTGTCCAAACGAGCACTTTCGCATTTTTAACAAAAGTGTCCATTCCAGGGTCGATAAAAGCCACCAACGGTCTGAGTATGGGGCCCTCAGTCGGGTCTGCCCAACCGATATCTAGCTGAAAATCAGCCAGATGTTCATTGGACAGGTTTAAAGATCCCATTGAGATGAGGAGCACATTGGCTGTCTATGCAATATCACTTTTTTGGCCCGAGGGCCGATCTCATAGCTCATCTCAAGCTGGGTATATTGGGGAAAGATCTGCTCATTTAGCCAATCTGCCAAACGGCGGATCTTTCAGTGTATGGGCAGCTTTAGGGTCCATCCTCATGGGTGTCTTGTAATGTACCTGTATCCCACCCTGGTGCAGAAAGGCTTGAGCCCTATCTGAGAGGTAAAAATTGGACAATTGGGTTGGGCGACCTGTGATGCCCAATCTGCAACCAACAGCTGTTGTCAAACGGCAACATTCAGAAACTTCAACACTTGACTCTATGTCAACTCAAAGCTTAAAAATACCTACCTTACCTGATCTATGCAATATGGCTGTCACACTTGGAGGCCAATATGAACATAATCCATAGAAGAATGTGGCTTAGGGGGAGCCAAGCTAAAAAAGGCAGCAATCAGGGATGCCCAACCTGCAAGCCACCAACTGCTGTAAAACTACACCTCTCAACAATTCCACCACTGTCAGTTCTTGTGATGCCTCTAGGCCAACTTATAGCTAGAACATACCTGCTATAGTGATCTATGCAATATTGCTGTCACATTTGGAGGCCATATTGCACATGATCCAGAGTAGAAAAGGTAAAAAAGAAAATATACCCCAGATAATAACAGAAGTACAACTGTAGCAGTGTTATATTATAGGCATATCATGCCAGCTTTCAACTAGAAATATGAAACCAGATTATATTAATTATGCTCAGAGTGATCTTTAATGTGGGGGGAATTGATCTGAGCGATTGAAGAACCAAGGGGTCCGGATGTGCTTAGCACTCTTCCTATGAATGGCTTGGTAGCTCATCAGATGACTCAATGGAGCCTTTGAGGCTAAAGTGACCGTGGATCGGCAATGATGCAAGAGCAAAAGGAATCCCCTGGAATTAGCGACTGCAGTTTGGAAAAGTTCCCATGAGTCATTAGGAAGGAGCTGCACGTGGCTTTTTTTGGTAGTAGAATAGTACTAGTGCTCATTGGAACAGCAGCCTTATCTCTTGGCCTTCTCTCAGCATCAGCATCAGGGCAGAAGACTATATTTAGTATTACTTACTGCTTTATGAAGAGCAGGATTTATTGCAACTTGTCACCAGTTTTTTCTTCCCATTTTTTACTGTAAATAAGAAAAGTAAATGGAAATCTTATTGTCCCTCGACACTGTCGCTTCTCTATAGTCTCTAAAATTACCCACTGCAGTTCCTCAATATGTCCCACATACAGGGCCGGCTGTAGGTAAGGGATCAGACAGTATTTGATCCAGGCCTGTCATTTCTCAACTGCTAGAGGACCACGGGCCGGGCACTCCCGAGGACCACGGGCCGGGCACTCCCAAAGTAGTAAAGTACAAGAACACGACACAACCCTTCCCCAGTGTTTAGACCAGGGGTGGGCAAACTTTTAGGCTCAGGGGCCATATTGACTTTTAAAATTTGACAGACGGGCCGGGCCAGCGCCGTCTCCGGTCATCAGTTCTCTAGGTTTTGTGTCACTGCACTTACAAGCAGTCTTGACGCCAAGTCTCGCGTGATGAGACTTGGGGAGTTGGGATTTTCTGAAAGACAGACGATTGCGGACTGCAGTCTCTGTTAGGAAAAGCGAGACACACCAATCCTCGGTGGGCCGGATTAAAAAGACCAATGGGCCCGCGGGCCATAGTTTGCCCACCCCTGGTTTAGACCTTCAACTCCTGCCCTGTCAATATACCAAAAATACAAGTTTCTATTGTCCTGTTCTTCTAGCACACTCAATACCGTTAATTCCATTACTTTTCCAAGATGGCTGCCATTCAGGACAATGGAAATCATCCGTCAAAAACCTCCTATAAGGAGCACTGACTGGCAGTTTCCATTCATCAGAATGACAGGCACCACAGAGAATCATTGGACATCTTTCGGACAGTTTTGACTTTACATATGCCATCGGCAGAAATAATTAGACCTTTGCAAGTGGAAAGAGGCTTGTCCTGGATCAAGTATATTCTGTACAGTCCATAAGGATTGGGAGTAAAGCTGATGAGGAAATAAAGACTTAAAGGTCTTGCATGGAGCTCAGCCTTAGGAATTAGAAACATGTTCCAATAAATGCTGCTAAAGCAGTGACCATACTACATATAACCATCGGTACTGCTGCTCCGTAACATTGCCCAGAGGCTACTGCTGCTCCGTAACATTGCCCAGAGGCTACTGCTTCCCAAAATGCCGCCCTGAGACTTCACTGACACGTCCACAAGTGATTCAAGGAAAAAAGAAGCCACATTTGGTTATTTCCATGCTACCCAAGGCTTAGTAGCGATGTGGAATAAACCAGTAGTACCAGGAACATAACCTGGCTAGTAAGTGTAAAACATGAGCCAACCATGCGATCGCCACTTTTTGGTCTGCCCTATATTTTCCTGTAAGAGAAGCCACCCGGCCAATAAAATGACACTTATTAACAAAGTGACTGTTATGAGATCCCTCAAGCTGTAAATATATTTATATATCATTGGCGGTTCCGCTTTCAGCTCTGTGACTGCTCATTTTGTTCCAGGCAGGGAGGAAGTGGCAGGTTTACCAGTACAGAAACACTTAGTTGTTTAGTTGTTACAATACTACATACTACAAAAAGTTGCTTAAAGAGGCAGTTCACCTATAACTTTTAGCATGGCATAGATTAGTCTCTTTAGAAATGGTCTTCATATGTAATAGTTTTGGAAAAATGTTGCCACCTTCTGCATCTTTCTAGTAAAATGCTAACTTGTAGTCAGGGGTCGCTGACCCAGGCTCTGCGACACTTTGATTTTTATTATTATTATAATTTAGTTGTATAGCACCAACATATTCCTTAGCGCTTCCACAAGATTATGCATCATTCCCATCAGTCCTTGCCCCAGTGGAGCTTACAATCTAAAGTCCCACACTCACTGGGGTCAGTTTTATCAGGAACCAATTAACCTGCCTGTATGTTGTACAGATTGTTTCCTGGCTGGAATCGAACCTAGCACCCCAGGACGCAGTGATAAGAATAGCACTGCCCAGTAGTGATGGGCGAAAAGTTTCGCCAGGCATGGATTCGCGGCGAATTTCCGCGTTTCGCCATTGGCGGAGTGTTTTGCGAAACGGATGAAAAATTTCGCCGCGGAAAAATTCGCCGCACGTCCAAAAATTGTCGCCGGCGTCAAAAAAGAATAGTCGCGGGCGACAAAATAATAGCCGCGGGCGACGAAACAATAGCGCGCGACAAAATAATAGCCGCGGGCGACGAAACAAAAGCCGCGCGTCGAAACAAGAGCCGCGCGACGAAACAAGAGCCGCGCGACGAAACAAGAGCCGCGCGCGACGAAACAATAGCCGTGCGACAAAATAATAGCTGCGGGCGACGAAACAATAGCCGCGCGACAAAACAATAGCCGCGGGCGACGAAACAAGAGCCGCGCGACGAAACAAGAGCCAAGGGCGACGAAACAAGAGCCGCGCAAAAAAACAATAGCCGCGGGAGACGAAACAATAGCTGCGCGACAAAATAATAGCCGCGGGCGACAATTTTTTTTGTCGCACGACATTTTCGCCGTTTCGCTGGTTTTTTCAAGGATTCGCGAATTTTTCGGTGAAGCGAAACGGAACAGATTCGCTCATCACTACTGCCCAGTATATCTGTCTCTTTAGGCCCTTAAGTTTGTCATTCTTAGCACTGCCTTGTTGCTATGGTACATGAGGACCTAGCATCCAGGTACAGTGTGGGTGGAGCTAGGGGTTTCATTAGACTTAGTCTAGATCAGATTCGCTTTACAGCTTGCGCTGCCCCAGTGTTTGGGAAATAAGCCATATATATATCTATTTATGTATAGGTGGACAGTCAGGTTCATATCATCATATTCCCACTGGAAATACATAGAGACCGTGCAATGCCAATGTGACCCAAAGTGACCAATGGGCATGGAGCAAGGGTATCATTCACTAGCCAAAGGGCATTATTACACAGCCCTGATCAGCGCAGATAAGGTACTAAATGAAAAACAGATTCCAAATCAAGTCAGACCCAAAGAGAAAGATGAAGGAAGCGAGCGCCGCGCCATTAAGCATAGTGATTGGTCGGCTGATTTATGGCAACGGTCTAAAGGCAGATGCTTTAAATCAATTTCATTCTTCCATAATGACCTCAGCGGAGATAATCCCTGACATGATTCAGGCCTATTGCATGGTTCCAAAGCTCCAGTTTAAACAAGAAGGGGATCCATGATATTAAACAGTTGTAGGTGCCTCAGGGTGTCAGACACGCAGCCCCCCCCCCCCTTCACCTAAACTCATGTTTCCAGAGCTACGATGGCGAGACCTAGAAGTTACTTAAAGGGAAACTACACCCCCAAACAATGTAGGTCTCTATGAAAATATATTACATAAACAGCTCATATGTAAAACCCGGCTTCATCTAAATAAACCATTTTCATATAAATATACTTTTTTAGTAGTATGTGCCATTGGGTAATCCTAAATAGGAAACTGCCATTTTAAGTACTAAGGGCCGCCCCCTGGGATCATAGGAGTCACAGTGCCCACAAACAAGCCAAGGCACACATACATGCTAGGCCCCATCAGCCAATGAATGGGCAGAGTTCTGCCTTTTGCTCCCACACTACTTCCTGTTACAGTTAGAGCTGCATCACTTCCTGTCAGCTGATCTCTGAGGGAGCACACAGCCCATCACTAAATGGCGGCTCAAGGGAAAGGATGTAAAAGGGCAATATTTACTGATATATATTTTCCAGTTTGGGGAGATTCTTTAATAGGCCACTTAACATAATATAAACTGTTGGTTACGTATTCATTCTGGGGGTATAGTTTCCCTTTAAATTGGGAAATATTCAGAGAGCCAGTGGTTTTGCAGGTTGATGTGGAGCAGTCCTGACATTGGTGTGCTGTCGGCATTCCTCCCTGCTGCCCCTATTTAGGCAATATAACCTTGAACCATGAAAGAGTCAGGTGGTACCAGAAGGTAAAAGGGCGGCTTTGGGCACCACAGTGCTGTGTCTGGGTATAACAGTCACTGCAATATGAATTAATATAATTCAGTGTCAAAAACAGGGCCCAGTGAATTCAAGTCTCAAGGCAGCGCTCAATACCAGTGCTGCCCAACGTATTACATGTACTGAGCCAATTATATCTCATACAGCATGTTGGGGGCAGAAATAACTAATAATGTCATACAGTGAAGTCTATGGGGCATCTAAGTAGACTAAGGGGGGTTATAAAAATCTTTTGGAAGGCCACATACAGCCCACAGGCCTCCAGCTGGACAGTCCTTCCCTACATTATTTTTTAATGAACACTTTGGGGGCGATACATACCCTACATAATGGATTGCTGTATTGGTGGCTCTGCCATGGGGCACTAATCCCACCAACCAGTAGGTGGTGCACTCTAGGGCTGCCCAGATACCTAGTTTAGTGGTGTAATAAGAAAGGGAGCCTGACCTATTTTTCTCTGTCACTAATTGAGCTACTCGGCACAGCGTCTAGATTCCACATCCTCCCTGACCTAATGAGGGTACTATCAGGACTCCACCCCTTCCCAATGTGTGCAAGAATAGTAAATACACCATAAGGGGCCACCATCAAAGTAGGATAGGCAGGAATACTCTCAGGGCCCCAGTCCAAGCATCTATTGTTTCTTCTACTCCCATGTAACTGGAGGAGTCCCAAGCCGGACTTGGATTTCTTACTATTGAGTGCTATTCTGATACCTACTGGGAGCTGCTATCCTGCTCCCTTCCCATTGTTCTGCTGATCGGCTGCTGGGGGTGAGGGGGGGGGGGATATCACTCCAACTTGCAGCGCAGCAGTAAAGTGTGCCTGAGTCTGAGCTTTCAGAAGGAGCCAGCGCTACACATTAGAACTGCTTTCAGCTAACCTACTGTTTCTCCTACTCCCATGTAACTGGAGGAGTCCCAAGCCGGACTTGGATTTCTTACTATTGAGTGCTATTCTGATACCTACTGGGAGCTGCTATCTTGCTCCCTTCCCATTGTTCTGCTGATCGGCTGCTGGGGGTGAGGGGGGGGGATATCACTCCAACTTGCAGCGCAGCAGTAAAGTGTGAGTGAAGTTTATCAGAGCACAGGTCACATGGCTGTGGCACCCTGGGAAATGAAGAATATGGCTAGCCCCATGGGAGAAACAGATTACAATGCAGGATTCTGCTGGGGAAGCTCTATTAACTGATGGGTTTGAATAAAACCTGTTTTCCCGTGACACTGTTCCTTTAAGGTTCCAGCATGGTGCTGAATCGCAGTATTGATTGGTTCTTCCAGGTTTGGGAATATTATTACTAGAAATAACGCAGGTTTAATCTTTAGCAGCAAACAAATATCAGTTCTTTATTTCTCACCGGGATGAAACAGGTTGGGAGATAATTGCCATTGTGGCCGCGGGAGTAAATAGAGGGTCGGAATTCCGCCCTGCACTATAAAGTCCTGAGTGAATAAAGCGCTTGTTAAAGTTCAGCCATTGATCGACTCGGCTCCTGCAATCAATCTGTGGGCCCAGCAATATCTCGCCCTGGCACAGCCCTGGCTCTGCTTTCCCTTTAATTATTCATACACGGCTCATAGGATTTCCATTGCTTTCTAATGATTTCCAGCAATCCCTGCCTGCAGTCAGCGAAGGGAACGCTCTCTCAAAATTTAAAGAAGCCATTTCCATTTACAAAGGGACTTTCTCTTTTTGCACAATTCAGCAGGAACAGCCCCCTAAGTTTGCTCATAGCCTGTACAGAGAGATACCATAAAACTATGGCACATAGGGATTCCCCTGTACTAAGCACAATTCAGCAGGAACAGCCCCCTAAGTTTGCTCATAGCCTGTACAGAGAGATACCATAAAACTATGGCACATAGGGATTCCCCTGTACTAAGCACAATTCAGCAGGAACAGCCCCTAAGTTTGCTCATAGCCTGTACAGAGAGATACCATAAAACTATGGCAGCATAGAGATTACCCTGTACTAAGCACAATTCAGCAGGAACAGCCCCCTAAGTTTGCTCATAGCCTGTACAGAGAGATACCATAAAACTATGGCACATAGGGATTCCCCTGTACTAAGCACAATTCAGCAGGAACAGCCCCCTAAGTTTGCTCATAGCCTGTACAGAGAGATACCATAAAACTATGGCACATAGGGATTCCCCTGTACTAAGCACAATTCAGCAGGAACAGCCCCCTAAGTTTGCTCATAGCCTGTACAGAGAGATACCATAAAACTATGGCACATAGGGATTCCCCTGTACTAAGCACAATTCAGCAGGAACAGCCCCTAAGTTTGCTCATAGCCTGTACAGAGAGATACCATAAAACTATGGCAGCATAGAGATTACCCTGTACTAAGCACAATTCAGCAGGAACAGCCCCCTAAGTTTGCTCATAGCCTGTACAGAGAGATACCATAAAACTATGGCACATAGGGATTCCCCTGTACTAAGCACAATTCAGCAGGAACAGCCCCCTAAGTTTGCTCATAGCCTGTACAGAGAGATACCATAAAACTATGGCACATAGGGATTCCCCTGTACTAAGCACAATTCAGCAGGAACAGCCCCCTAAGTTTGCTCATAGCCTGTACAGAGAGATACCATAAAACTATGGCAGCATAGGGATTCCCCTGTACTAAGCACAATTCAGCAGGAACAGCCCCCTAAGTTTGCTCATAGCCTGTACAGAGAGATACCATAAAACTATGGCACATAGGGATTCCCCTGTACTAAGCACAATTCAGCAGGAACAGCCCCCTAAGTTTGCTCATAGCCTGTACAGAGAGATACCATAAAACTATGGCACATAGGGATTCCCCTGTACTAAGCACAATTCAGCAGGAACAGCCCCCTAAGTTTGCTCATAGCCTGTACAGAGAGATACCATAAAACTATGGCACATAGGGATTCCCCTGTACTAAGCACAATTCAGCAGGAACAGCCCCCTAAGTTTGCTCATAGCCTGTACAGAGAGATACCATAAAACTATGGCAGCATAGGGATTCCCCTGTACTAAGCACAATTCAGCAGGAACAGCCCCCTAAGTTTGCTCATAGCCTGTACAGAGAGATACCATAAAACTATGGCAGCATAGGGATTCCCCTGTACTAAGCACAATTCAGCAGGAACAGCCCCCTAAGTTTGTTCATAGCCTGTACAGAGAGATACCATAAAACTATGGCACATAGGGATTCCCTGTACTAAGCACAATTCAGCAGGAACAGCCCCCTAAGTTTGTTCATAGCCTGTACAGAGAGATACCATAAAACTATGGCAGCATAGGGATTCCCCTGTACTAAGCACAATTCAGCAGGAACAGCCCCCTAAGTTTGTTCATAGCCTGTACAGAGAGATACCATAAAACTATGGCAGCATAGGGATTCCCCTGTACTAAGCAAAATTCAGCAGGAACAGCCCCCTAAGTTTGCTCATAGCCTGTACAGAGAGATACCATAAAACTATGGCAGCATAGGGATTCCCCTGTACTAAGCAAAATTCAGCAGGAACAGCCCCCTAAGTTTGCTCATAGCCTGTACAGAGAGATACCATAAAACTATGGCACATAGGGATTCCCCTGTACTAAGCACAATTCAGCAGGATATATTAGAATATATTGGTCCCTATTGTTACATGCAGGGTTCATTTGTTCCAGTTGCTCTGTGGGACAAGTAGACAGCAGTATGAGACTAAAACACTATAATATATATAATATATTCAAACCCTTTGCTTCCTTGAAGCTTGGGGCCCACTGTTCACTTTATGAGACACTAGGAATTCTGTGCATAGCTGGAAAAGGGCAAAGGATTTAGGGTTAAATTCCCTGTATTCCTGCTGTGCAGTACTGAATTCCCCTGGATGTGTAACAATACGCAGATCCCCATGACACTGGGAGCAAATATGCGACTGCTGAATATTTGTATCTCGTTGACCTTATTGGAAAGTAATAACTGTGTAAAGGGAGAGCCGCTCCCCAAAACCTAATCAGTCAGGGAATCCCTGATGTATATACGATTGCCTCTCTGCCCTACTACCCTGGCACCTCCCCTGAATGGATCATCTATGGACTACATTAATGCAGCAGTATTTCTGAAGTCTGCAATAAAAATAAATACAGTAATTTAAGCCCTTGACTTCTAATATCCTTATCATTTACAGTAGGGGGTACATTATCCCTTATAATACATGAGTGATACTCAGAGTTCCCTGTATAACTCAGCCTGCAGCCTTGTGCCTTTATATGGGCACAGAACCCCTCAGTGACTGCTAATATCCTTATCATTTACAGTAGGGGGTACATTATCCCTTATAATACATGAGTGATACTCAGAGTTCCCTGTATAACTCAGCCTGCAGCCTTGTGCCTTTATATGGGCACAGAACCCCTCAGTGACTGCTAATATCCTTATCATTTACAGTAGGGGGTACATTATCCCTTATAATACATGAGTGATACTCAGAGTTCCCTGTATAACTCAGCCTGCAGCCTTGTGCCTTTATATGGGCACAGAACCCCTCAGTGACTGCTAATATCCTTATCATTTACAGTAGGGGGTACATTATCCCTTATAATACATGAGTGATACTCAGAGTTCCCTGTATAACTCAGCCTGCAGCCTTGTGCCTTTATATGGGCACAGAACCCCTCAGTGACTGCTAATATCCTTATCATTTACAGTAGGGATGATGCAGGGGCTGTGACTGCAGAATTGTGCTTAGTACAGCGGTAAATCTATATGACTATACGACTTTCACTTGCTGTGTTACTTTAGTATTGAATATGGCAAATGGGCTGTTTAGAGGAAGCTATTAATGTATAAATCTATAATCCTGGCACAGAGAGATTATTGGGTACATTCCCAGTACCAAATGCCAGGAGTATAATTATTATCAATAAACAGGCTTAAAGGTCAGCAGTGTGTTCCCAAAGCATCATAAAATATCAGGGAATATTACTGCAGACAGACAATAGCCGGCCGATCTGTGAACTCTCCATAAATATCCTTTATTATAACCCCCCGGGCAGACGTGCCAGAGACTAGAGGAACGAGTGCGCCCCCTTACTGCTCATACTAACAGCACATCTGCCTGCAGTCTGGCTGCAGATTTTGTACAGGTATAGGATCTCTTATCCAGAAACCAATTATCCAGAAAGCTCTGAAGGCCTTTTCCCATAGATTCCATTTTAATATAATAGTTTCAATTTTTAAAAAATGATTTCCCAGCCGTGCCAGAGAAGTACCAGGCAGATGTCAGTTCTAGGCGCATGAATGAAATCTGCAGATCCCACATTGGGGGACATCCTGGAACTCGGCCGCTATGTGTCCAGCAATAAAAGTCACAATGAGCCCAATTCCACGTGGTATTTGCCCAATATCCCTATAAGGAGCTGCTGACTTGCACTATTTCACTTATACACTTATTTCCCAAAGTCCCTGTACCACAGGCTCTAAGCATGAAAATCAATTTAAACTCTGCAGCTTCCCAAGCTTACGGCTCAGTCAGGAATATTAATTGCCCTTTGCTTTCCCTCCCCATCTGCCCCAACTCCCAGTGTCCCACTTCCAATCTACCCCTGGTAATGTAAAGAACATGGTACAATCCGGAGCCTTTCCGACAGGCCCGGACTGGTAATCCATACCTCCCAGCATCCCAAATGTTTTGACCACACCCATTTTGTGACCACACCCCCTAAATACCACTCAGATTTTACTAAATTTGGCAGGTTATCTAAAGTTTGAACACATTTCTAGGGGTTTGGCGGTGGTTATATGTGTTATTTCAGTTTTGCCAATGACGGTAAAACTGCCCTTTAAGATGAAAGTCTCTGTTCCCCCAAGAAACCTGTTTAGCTTATTAGTTACAATTGTATCTAAGTGCAGGTGTAGCTTGTTAAGATTTCTGGGTTCTCTGCCAAAAGCTACTTTTTAATTAAGTTTGAGAAATATTGTATCTTTTTTTAGTGTTCAGTGCAGGAGGAGAAATGAGGGGAATTTTCAGTAAGAATCCGGGAATGCGGGCTGAACTGTTAAAAGAGGGACTGTCCAGTGAAAAGACAAACAGTTGGGCGGTATGGGCAATCAGTGGGTTCTGGCCAATGCCAGAGGGGCTGCTGTAAGGTGCCATAAATAGTCACTATTTATTGGGCTGCTGGGGGGTGGGTTGGGCCTTTCTGTACAGAATATGCCAGGGCCAATGAATCCCAGTCCAGGCTGTTATTTCAGTGCAACTAACAGGGTTTCTCGATTAAGAACATACAATTTTGCTGCTGACCGCACATAATGGAGTCGCAACTGCAATGAGCAGCTTTCCCATAAATGCAACTCGGAATGTCAGGAACCAATAACAGGAATATCCTCCCTCCATCAATCACTGCAAATATGTATATTTCCTCTGCATTATACAATATATAAGGAGTTTCACTGGGAACCCTGGGGCCATACAGATACAAATGTCTAAGCTCTGTAATGGTAGTACCAACATATATTTGCCATGGATATACCCCATAACATTTACTGATTTCAATCATGCAGTATATACTGCACTGTTGCTAAGAACTATATTTTCTTTCATTATGAGAAAAAAAAACAGTTTTTAGATTAACATTTTACTGCATTCCTAGTCCTGCTGTAGCTAAAACTCACAATATATTATGCACTAAACATCTGAATTGTACTGCCATCCCCTGACAAATCACATTTATACTTTATACTGCTTGTAATAAACTGTATAAACATTAACACATATATTGACTGTATAAGAACCATGTAAGAATGATTAAACTGTCAGCATTTCCTCTCCAGATTTCTCAGTATTCTCCATGTATAGATGGAGAATAGCAAACCACAAATTAATTGTCTGGGAAGGGACTGGGGCTGTGGGATAGCAGGTATAGTAGGGAGAGATGGTGCCTATAGTAGCAGTGGGGGGATAATAGCCTCTGGGAAGGGACTGGGGCTGTTGGATAGCAGGTATAGTAGGGAGAGATGGTGCCTATAGTAGCAGTGGGGGATAATAGCCTCTGGGAAGGGACTGGGGCTGTGGGATAGCAGGTATAGTAGGGAGAGATGGTGCCTATAGTAGCAGTGGGGGGATAATAGCCTCTGGGAAGGGACTGGGGCTGTGGGATAGCAGGTATAGTAGGGAGAGATGGTGCCTATAGTAGCAGTGGGGGGATAATAGCCTCTGGGAAGGGACTGGGGCTGTGGGATAGCAGGTATAGTAGGGAGAGATGGTGCCTATAGTAGCAGTGGGGGGGATAATAGCCTCTGGGAAGGGACTGGGGCTGTGAGATAGCAGGTATAGTAGGGAGAGATGGTGCCTATAGTAGCAGTGGAGGGATAATAGCCTCTGGGAAGGGACTGGGGCTGTGGGATAGCAGGTATAGTAGGGAGAGATGGTGCCTATAGTAGCAGTGGGGGGATAATAGCCTCTGGGAAGGGACTGGGGCTGTGGGATAGCAGGTATAGTAGGGAGAGATGGTGCCTATAGTAGCAGTGGAGGGATAATAGCCTCTGGGAAGGGACTGGGGCTGTGGGATAGCAGGTATAGTAGGGAGAGATGGTGCCTATAGTAGCAGTGGGGGGGATAATAGCCTCTGGGAAGGGACTGGGGCTGTGGATAGCAGGTATAGTAGGGAGAGATGGTGCCTATAGTAGCAGTGGAGGGATAATAGCCTCTGGGAAGGGACTGGGGCTGTGGGATAGCAGGTATAGTAGGGAGAGATGGTGCCTATAGTAGCAGTGGGGGGATAATAGCCTCTGGGAAGGGACTGGGGCTGTGGGATAGCAGGTATAGTAGGGAGAGATGGTGCCTATAGTAGCAGTGGGGGGATAATAGCCTCTGGGAAGGGACTGGGGCTGTGGGATAGCAGGTATAGTAGGGAGAGATGGTGCCTATAGTAGCAGTGGGGGGATAATAGCCTCTGGGAAGGGACTGGGGCTGTGGGATAGCAGGTATAGTAGGGAGAGATGGTGCCTATAGTAGCAGTGGGGGGATAATAGCCTCTGGGAAGGGACTGTGGCTGTGGGATAGCAGGTATAGTAGGGAGAGATGGTGCCTATAGTAGCAGTGCCTCGCCGAGTCTCTATTCAGTATAGCCCAAATAATGATTTCGCTGCAGGAGTTTACAATCCCATTAGCAGGACCCATAGAATTTATTTTCAGTTCCATTAGCAGACAGTATTCGCTTGCCTAATGGGCTGACACTCGGGAGCAGATGTTGCTGGACATGTGTGTGTGGGTAAGCACAATGCTCAGCCGCTGGGGAGGGGGGGGAAACTTCTGGATATTCTGCAAACCAAAGAGATTACAAAGGCAGAAAACCTTGTTTAGTCTCTGAGACGTCTATCAGAAGGGAGAAGTTCCTTATTGGGGACCCAACGGTCTCTTGTCTTTAGTTAGAAAGGAAATGACAGGTGATGAAATCCCTTTTGCTTTTCTGTATTAAACATCCCTTTAAGGAAGAGGAACAGGGGGCAGTATAATTACCCCACTATGGAAACATCACAGCAAGTCGAACACTTTCTTATTCTATGGTAACCCTGCGGGGGGCGCCCACGAGAAAATACTTAAGGCTGCAGGCTGAGTTATACAGGGAACTCTGAGTATCACTCATGTATTATAAGGGATAATGTACCCCCTACTGTAAATGATAAGGATATTAGCAGTCACTGAGGGGTTCTGTGCCCATATAAAGGCACAAGGCTGCAGGCTGAGTTATACAGGGAACTCTGAGTATCACTCATGTATTATAAGGGATAATGTACCCCCTACTGTAAATGATAAGGATATTAGCAGTCACTGAGGGGTTCTGTGCCCATATAAAGGCACAAGGCTGCAGGCTGAGTTATACAGGGAACTCTGAGTATCACTCATGTATTATAAGGGATAATGTACCCCCTACTGTAAATGATAAGGATATTAGAAGTCACTAAGGGGTTGAGGGGTTCTGAGGGCTGGCACTTTGAAATTAGGGTGTGGCTATGTCCAGGCCCGGATTTGTGGCAAAACCGCCCCGCCGCAACAAAATTGTTGCCAGCCCTCAATGGGGACTTCTCCCCACTTCTCTGTATGGGAATTTAAATGCCCGCGCATGCGTGGCGCAGCACGTGGGAGGTGGGTTTGTTTGCGCATGCGCGTGGGGGGGCGGGGCGCGAATGGGGTGCGGCCTAGGGGCGCCCCGGTTTGAGATCCGGCGCTGGCTATGTCTTTTGGAGACAGCACGATCCTAGCAAATGACCCCCAGAGACAATACACATCAGGGCATCTTGCAGTTCTTACAGGGAGTTGTAGTTAAACTGTGCAAGCAGAGACAAATAGGTACAAAATCCCTAACAAATTGCATTGTAGGAATTATATAAACAGCACCATATAATGATTGGGTTCATACCCTCAGAAATGGGTTTCTCTTCTCAGTTCCGGGTCGCTGGGTTCAGGGAGACTGCAGCCCCCGGGGGGGGGGGGGACCCGTTGCACTGGGAGAGCCAGGGAGTTTCCAAGGTGTTCGCTGAAACCGCAAACCTGATTGTCTCTCTCCTCCGGTTAAAGGGGAAGTTAAACTTGTGTGAATATTCCAAATTAATATTTTCAGAGCAGATACGCAAATAGCCTCTATATGCTACTGGGGGTTCAACAATGAAATATTTCCCATCACAAAACCTCAGCCATTACCTGAGAGTTCCCTGTCACAGGCAGAGCCAATCCCGAGGCTCCAAATCCCTGTCACTCCGGCTGCACTGGGAGAGACGCCGGGGTCGACGCAGTTTCGCTCGTTATCTTTATCAGCAGCTTCTAAACCAAACGCCGACTGCTCATTGGCACAAGTGCATTTCCCAGTCATAACAGGAAGTGTTGCACGCTGAGCACTATCACTGTTACACGCTCTGACGGGGGGGCGTAATAACAGGTGCTCCTGGCGCAACAGTCCAAGAACTCAGTGGTTGCTATTAGTTACTAGACCTGGTGTGAACAACAGGGGAAATAGACAAACAACATCTGCTCCATTTCTGTTCCTAATGCCCCAGTTTTTCCAGACCCAACTTTATGAGATTTAGGGGGAAGACACACGGAGCTACTTAGTAGCAGCTACTCGTCACGGCTACTTAACTCCAGAAAATCCCCTGCCATAGACAATACTGAGGATTGCCTCTGCTAAAACACACGTAGAGACAATTATCAGTAAATGATCAGCATTGTCTATTTAGGTGGCCTCAACAAGTTGCTGCTACTAGTAGCTCTGTGTGTCTTCACCCTTAAGGTGGCCATACACAGGCCAATACTAGCTGCCAGTATTGGTCCCTTAGAGTGATTCAGCAGCTTATCGACCCGTGTAGGGGCAGCAACAACGGGCATGCCCGTTCTGGCCTGAAATCGGGCAGATATCGATTGGGCAGGTTAAAAAATTTAGTCGGATCGGGGACCGCATCGGCTCGTTGATGCAGTTCCTGAAGCGACTGCTCTTATTACAATTGTTATAATTCGATCGTCTGGCCCCAGGGCCAAGTGACTGAGTTAGCCTAAATTCGCCCGATATCGTCCACCCATACGTGGGAATATCGGGAGAAGATCCACTCACTTTGCAACCACACCAAGCTAGCGGATCTTAACGTGTATGGCCACCTTTAGGGTGAAGACACACAGGGCTACTTAGTAGCAGCTACTTTTTAAAGGCTACTAAACTCCAGAAAATCCCCTGCCATAAACAACACTGAGAATTGCCTCTGCTAAAACACACGTAGGGACAGTAAATGATCAGCATTGTCTATTTTAGTAGCCGTGACAAGTTGCTGCTACTAGTAGCTCTGTGTGTCTTCACCCTTAGCTCCAATATGTTCATAATTAACGTAAAATATTTGCATTCCATTATTAGCCGTTCGCTATGGGAGCTGGAGTATCTGGGGACTTTGTTGTTATTATTGGGGTGGGCAGATGTGTCCCTGAAAAGCCGCACTGTGGCACAGGAACATCCATAGCAGCCCCACCTTGCCACTTGTATTTCTTATAGTTTTTCTTTTGCTTTCTGAGCCCTCCCTCCCTCTTTGACTATGATGAGCTCAAAGATCTGCCTACTGGGCATGCATGATTGATTTCCATTGGAGCAGAGGCAGTGAGCATGCCCAGTAGGCACCTTTTTGAGCTCATCATAGTCAGAGAGGGAAAGAGTCCTCAGAAAGCAAAACGGGGCAGAGCTTCCTGCTAGACAAGGAAGTCAGCAAAAGAGCTGCAGTTAAACTGGCTGTAATTGAGAAACAAAATAAATCTGCATGTAGGGAGAAAGGTATGTTATTCCCATCATGCAACAGTGTTATCAAAACTGCACTTTTCCCACTGCATCTGCGGATGTAAAAGAGCCCTAAAGTGACAATAACAGCGAGAGACAATCGCATTGAGCAGGAAACCAAAAGCATCATACGGCACTAGGGCTGCCGCCTCCCCTGCACGGAAACTACAGGCAAAGAGTCGGAGCATGACATCACTGGGCGGGCAGTGATGTCACAGGTCTATGACCTAGTGATCATGATTGGACAATCATCATGTCAATCTTGGAGAATCCTGCCCCGTTTTCCAAACTGGGAAAACCGGGCAGGCAGTTTTGACCCACTCATCCCTATCAGATACCCTCAACATGGATATTAAAGGGGATATAGACCCAAATTCAAATTGTGCCTGATGGCCGGAGCGGAAGGCAGTAGCTGAGCAGACCTGAGAGGGAACACGCGGGCGGATTTCTGTTTCTGGAGACTGCGCCGCAGACAGACGCTTTCCGTAGCAATTTCAGCTACAAATAACTCTCATTCACTGCATTTTGGGAAGTCGCTTAGAATGACATTTTTTTCATTAGGCAAAATTGTATTTTGTGGTTTATATCCCCTTTAACTTGGACAAATGACCAGACTTGGGGTTTGCAGCATGTTGGGGGCTGCAGCGTGGGGGGGGGGTAACGTACAACAAAGGGAATAAAAGTGTTTGAGATTCATTATCTGCCCTCATTGAAACCCTGGGCTCTATCACAAGGAGGCGCTTAGCAGCGCAGCAGCCATAGATGTGACCCAGATTGTGCCGAGCCGCCTGTACCAGCGACGCACATTGAACCCAGTGCTACGTGTGTGTCCTTCTATGAACCGCACAGAGAGAACAAGCCGGAGCCGCCACACAAGCTTCTGTTCTGCAGAACCCAGGGACATAAATCAGCCGCTCCGACAGGACTTATCCGCACTACTTACTGCCAGGGGGGCTACTATTCTTTTTTTTTTTGCCAATTTTACATGTCATTTTTTGGGATCATCCTTAGAATAATAATAATACATTTGGCTAAATGCTGAGCAAAGTATACTAACTGGAACTGGAGGAGGATAAGGTGGTGGTTACCAAGCTGTGGAGCTGACCATCCCAGGGGGTCCCTAAAGCCCCTCCCCAACCACATCAACCCCACTGCCTAGCTATCTGTATAACAGAGCATTCTGTCACAGTGGCACAGATCCTATCTGATCCCCCCATTGTAAGCAGCAGTCCTGCCCTGCTTTATGGCTGAGATTCTAGCTATCTGTATAACAGAGCATTCTGTCACAGTGGCACAGATCCTATCTGATCCCCCCATTGTAAGCAGCAGTCCTGCCCTGCTTTATGGCTGAGATTCTAGCTATCTGTATAACAGAGCATTCTGTCACAGTGGCACAGATCCTATCTGATCCCCCCCATTGTAAGCAGCAGTCCTGCCCTGCTTTATGGCTGAGATTCTAGCTATCTGTATAACAGAGCATTCTGTCACAGTGGCACAGATCCTATCTGATCCCCCCATTGTAAGCAGCAGTCCTGCCCTGCTTTATGGCTGAGATTCTAGCTATCTGTATAACAGAGCATTCTGTCACAGTGGCACAGATCCTATCTGATCCCCCCATTGTAAGCAGCAGTCCTGCCCTGCTTTATGGCTGAGATTCTAGCTATCTGTATAACAGAGCATTCTGTCACAGTGGCACAGATCCTATCTGATCCCCCCATTGTAAGCAGCAGTCCTGCCCTGCTTTATGGCTGAGATTCTAGCTATCTGTATAACAGAGCATTCTGTCACAGTGGCACAGATCCTATCTGATCCCCCCATTGTAAGCAGCAGTCCTGCCCTGCTTTATGGCTGAGATTCTAGCTATCTGTATAACAGAGCATTCTGTCACAGTGGCACAGATCCTATCTGATCCCCCCATTGTAAGCAGCAGTCCTGCCCTGCTTTATGGCTGAGATTCTAGCTATCTGTATAACAGAGCATTCTGTCACAGTGGCACAGATCCTATCTGATCCCCCCATTGTAAGCAGCAGTCCTGCCCTGCTTTATGGCTGAGATTCTAGCTATCTGTATAACAGAGCATTCTGTCACAGTGGCACAGACCCTATCTGATCCCCCCCCCCCATTGTAAGCAGCAGTCCTGCCCTGCTTTATGGCTGAGATTCTAGCTATCTGTATAACAGAGCATTCTGTCACAGTGGCACAGACCCTATCTGATCCCCCCCCCCCCATTGTAAGCAGCAGTCCTGCCCTGCTTTATGGCTGAGATTCTAGCTATCTGTATAACAGATCATTCTGTCACAGTGGCACAGATCCTATCTGATCCCCCCATTGTAAGCAGCAGTCCTGCCCTGCTTTATGGCTGAGATTCTAGCTATCTGTATAACAGAGCATTCTGTCACAGTGGCACAGATCCTATCTGATCCCCCATTGTAAGCAGCAGTCCTGCCCTGCTTTATGGCTGAGATTCTAGCTATCTGTATAACAGAGCATTCTGTCACAGTGGCACAGATCCTATCTGATCCCCCCCATTGTAAGCAGCAGTCCTGCCCTGCTTTATGGCTGAGATTCTAGCTATCTGTATAACAGAGCATTCTGTCACAGTGGCACAGATCCTATCTGATCCCCCCCATTGTAAGCAGCAGTCCTGCCCTGCTTTATGGCTGAGATTCTAGCTATCTGTATAACAGAGTATTCTGTCACAGTGGCACAGATCCTATCTGATCCCCCCATTGTAAGCAGCAGTCCTGCCCTGCTTTATGGCTGAGATTAAGAAGGAATCAAGTCCAACATATTTAATATTTTATGAAAACTAAATACATTAAGTGCCTGGCCACCCTAATTGGCATAAAAAAAGTGAAGAGGAAATATTTAATATGCCGATGGTAACCCTTGAAATATGTTCTCATGGATCAGCCAACACCTCTTCCCCCACCCGTCCTACTCCTTCCGCCCCTGCACTTCTCTATTCCCTGTCTGACCCCACGTATGGGATCCAAACAGCACTGAGCCCCCTCATTGGTTCAGCTAGAAAACGTAATGCCCGGCCCTCACCGTCAGTCCAGCGGGACAGACATTATATCAGTCATGCCATACTCACAGCGCCCCAGCCTCTGGCTACAAGGACTTCTGGGATTTGTAGTTCAAGTGTCACTCTCTATATATCCCCTTTCAGCAACAACAGGGATCTGCATATCAGTGGCAGAAAAATCCAAATATCTGGGGGCTGTACAGGGTGCACAAATGGAGAAACAAACCCTGCTTTCAACTGCAATTACAGCTACTAATAACTTTGAAACCACTGGGAATATAAAATGTATATTGCATCTATAACAGGGCTGTCTGCTTGGAAGACTGTAGGCTGAAGAAGGCCCTTAAAGACTTTTTAGGCCCCCCAGTCAGCTCAAGAGCTCAGACTTTATCTATGATATAACCCTTATAACATGAGGATCTATGACATGCTGTATGTTTGTTACAAGGTCAACTTCCCCTTTAGTAGTTACATAATACAATAAACAAATATAGGGTTTGAGGCACTCTTACTGAAACTGCACGTATTAAAGTGTCTGCTTATGGGAAATGGGCTGAAAGGGAAACTTCCACTCATTGTGACCGACTGCACCTCCCCTGCCATTCGCTGCTCTGTAACGCGCCGCCCTATGGGAACGAGACCAATGCCCGGAGCCCTGCGCCCAAACGTCCCGAAAGGAGAAGTCTAACCGTTTTATTTTTATTTGCCAAGAGAAAAGAATTATTACTGTGTAAATATGGTGAAATTGGGCTGCAAGGGGGAAGTTCCATTTTATATACACGCAAACGGGAACTGGGGGGCAGTAACGGTTTAACCCATTCACTGCTGCAGGGACAGCTGTCTGCTGTCAGGTATAGTAGGGAGAGATGGTGCCTATAGTAGCAGTGGGGGGATAATAGCCTCTGGGAAGGGACTGGGGCTGTGGGATGGCAGGTATAGTAGGGAGAGATGGTGCCTATAGTAGCAGTGGGGAGGATAATAGCCTCTGGGAAGGGACTGGGGCTGTGGGATAGCAGGTATAGTAGGGAGAGATGGTGCCTATAGTAGCAGTGGGGGGATAATAGCCTCTGGGAAGGGACTGGGGCTGTGGGATAGCAGGTATAGTAGGGAGAGATGGTGCCTATAGTAGCAGTGGGGGATAATAGCCTCTGGGAAGGGACTGGGGCTGTGGGATAGCAGGTATAGTAGGGAGAGATGGTGCCTATAGTAGCAGTGGGGGATAATAGCCTCTGGGAAGGGACTGGGGCTGTGGGATAGCAGGTATAGTAGGGAGAGATGGTGCCTATAGTAGCAGTGGGGAGGATAATAGCCTCTGGGAAGGGACTGGGGCTGTGGGATAGCAGGTATAGTAGGGAGAGATGGTGCCTATAGTAGCAGTGGGGGATAATAGTCTCTGGGAAGGGACTGGGGCTGTGGGATAGCAGGTATAGTAGGGAGAGATGGTGCCTATAGTAGCAGTGGGGGGATAATAGCCTCTGGGAAGGGACTGGGGCTGTGGGATAGCAGGTATAGTAGGGAGAGATGGTGCCTATAGTAGCAGTGGGGGGATAATAGCCTCTGGGAAGGGACTGGGGCTGTGGGATAGCAGGTATAGTAGGGAGAGATGGAGCCTATAGTAGCAGTGGGGGGATAATAGCCTCTGGGAAGGGACTGGGGCTGTGGGATAGCAGGTATAGTAGGGAGAGATGGTGCCTATAGTAGCAGTGGGGGGATAATAGCCTCTGGGAAGGGACTGGGGCTGTGGGATAGCAGGTATAGTAGGGGGAGATGGTGCCTATAGTAGCAGTGGGGGGATAATAGCCTCTGGGAAGGGATTGGGGCTGTGGGATAGCAGGTATAGTAGGGGGAGATGGTGCCTATAGTAGCAGTGGGGGGATAATAGCCTCTGGGAAGGGACTGGGGCTGTGGGATAGCAGGTATAGTAGGGAGAGATGGTGCCTATAGTAGCAGTGGGGGGATAATAGCCTCTGGGAAGGGACTGGGGCTGTGGGATAGCAGGTATAGTAGGGAGAGATGGTGCCTATAGTAGCAGTGGGGGGATAATAGCCTCTGGGAAGGGATTGGGGCTGTGGGATAGCAGGTATAGTAGGGGGAGATGGTGCCTATAGTAGCAGTGGGGGGATAATAGCCTCTGGGAAGGGACTGGGGCTGTGGGATAGCAGGTATAGTAGGGAGAGATGGTGCCTATAGTAGCAGTGGGGGGGGGGGGATAATAGCCTCTGGGAAGGGACTGGGGCTGTGGGATAGCAGGTATAGTAGGGAGAGATGGTGCCTATAGTAGCAGTGGGGGGATAATAGCCTCTGGGAAGGGACTGGGGCTGTGGGATAGCAGGTATAGTAGGGAGAGATGGTGCCTATAGTAGCAGTGGGGGGATAGTAGCCTCTGGGAAGGGACTGGGGCTGTGGGATAGCAGGTATAGTAGGGAGAGATGGTGCCTATAGTAGCAGTGGGATAATAGCCTCTGGGAAGGGACTGGGGCTGTGGGATAGCAGGTATAGTAGGGAGAGATGGTGCCTATAGTAGCAGTGGGGGGATAATAGCCTCTGGGAAGGGACTGGGGCTGTGGGATAATAGGGGTGTATGTATGGGGGGGGGGTACTCAGTACACAGTGAGTCAGTACAGGACCAGGTACATAAGGCTAAATACATTATTACATATATAAAACCTCTGGTTCTTTGGGTCACCAGAATCCTGTGGATACAGTAAGGTTTTCTCCTACACAAGAGAATACAATAAGGGGCAGACACATGTTTGGGTTACAGAACTGATTCCCCGACTTTACTTGGGGCCCCTGAAAGCCTAATATGGGGGTCGGACTGACAGTAACTTGCCTTGCAGGGGCACCTGGTACAGAGGAGTCGCTCAGGGAGAGAAGCGCAGTCGCGCCGGCAGGAGATCCAGTGTAGCAGTGACACAGCTGCCCGGTGTCGCAGGCAGTTGCAGGGAGAGGCGAGTAGAGCAGCCCGGTGTCGCAGGCAGTTGCAGGGAGAGGCGAGTAGAGCAGCCCGGTGTCGCAGGCAGTTGCAGGGAGAGGCGAGTAGAGCAGCCCGGTGTCGCAGGCAGTTGCAGGGAGAGGCGAGTAGAGCAGCCCGGTGTCGCAGGCAGTTGCAGGGAGAGGCGAGTAGAGCAGCCCGGTGTCGCAGGCAGTTGCAGGGAGAGGCGAGTAGAGCAGCCCGGTGTCGCAGGCAGTTGCAGGGAGAGGCGAGTAGAGCCGCCCGGTGTCGCAGGCAGTTGCAGGGAGAGGCGAGTAGAGCAGCCCGGTGTCGCAGGCAGTTGCAGCAGCGCTTAGATTCGCTGCGGGAGGTTCTTCCGGGTCGGGCAGGGGAGCGTCGGCTGCAGGCTCCTGAGAGTAATGGGGCTGTAAGTGACTATAAAAGGCAGGGTCCCAGGCAGGGGAGGATGAGGGGGAAGAGGAGGATGAGGGGGAAGAGGAGGATGAGGAGGATGAGGGGGATGAGGGGGATGAGGGGGATGAGGGGGATGAGGGGGAAGCCCTGGTACCTTGCACTGCCTCCTCCTGTTGCTGCTGTCGCATCTTCCTCTCCTGCCTGTCGCACTGCCCTTGTACCCACAGGGGGTCAGCTGAACTACAGCCTGTGCCCCGATTCCCTTACCCTGAGGGTGCCTGTGGGAGGCAGAGCCCCTGCCTGGCAGTGGAAAGGTTAACTATTACGTACCTGTATATCGGTAATAAATACACCTGCGATGTGCGACTTACATACGCCCCTCCCCTCTAGAACTGAGGGTTCTGGGAGTTGTAGTCTGACAGCAGTAGGGTAACATATAAGACTTCCATGGATTATATTGGGGGTATAGTGGGGCCCCCATAGCACTGGTTCTGCCAGGGGTTACCCCCATGGGCAACAGTAACAGTACCCCCATGGGCAACAGTAACAGTACCCCCATGGGCAATAGTAACAGTACCCCCATGGGCAACAGTAACAGTACTCCCATTGGCTATAGTAACAGTACCCCCTTGGGCAACAGTAACAGTAGCCCCATGGGCAACAGTAACAGTACCCCCATGGGCTATAGTAACAGTACCCCCTTGGGCAATAGTAACAGTACCCCCATGGGCTATAGTAACAGTACCCCCTTGGGCAATAGTAACAGTACCCCCATGGGCTATAGTAACAGTACCCCCTTGGGCAATAGTAACAGTACCCCCATGGGCTATAGTAACAGTACCCCCTTGGGCAATAGTAACAGTACCCCCATGGGGAATAGTAACAGTACCCCCATGGGCTATAGTAACAGTACCCCCATGGGCTATAGTAACAGTACCCCCATGGGCTATAGTAACAGTACCCCCATGGGCTATAGTAACAGTACCCCCTTGGGCAATAGTAACAGTACCCCCATGGGCTATAGTAACAGTACCCCCTTGGGCAATAGTAACAGTACCCCCATGGGGAATAGTAACAGTACCCCCATGGGCTATAGTAACAGTACCCCCATGGGCAATAGTAACAGTACCCCCATGGGCTATAGTAACAGTACCCCCATGGGCTATAGTAACAGTACCCCCTTGGGCAATAGTAACAGTACCCCCATGGGCAATAGTAACAGTACCCCCATGGGCTATAGTAACAGTACCCCCTTGGGCAATAGTAACAGTACCCCCATGGGCTATAGTAACAGTACCCCCATGGGCAATAGTAACAGTACCCCCATGGTTAATAGTAACAGTACCCCCATGGGCAATAGTAACAGTACCCCAATGGGCAATAGTCCAACCACACCGGGCACATCCCAACTGAACCTGGAGGGATTTGTTAGTCCCCACATTGATGACCTTGAAGATGACATTAAAGTGACTGCTGTAGGGGGGGTTGGCAATGGGGCAGCTATAAGAGTCCCCATAAGCTCTGCCCCTACATGTGCCCCTGGGCATTGGGCTGTACCCCTGGGACCAGCTATAAATGCAGGTAAAAGTTGAAATATCGAAAAACTGCAGGGTTTCTATTAATGCATTGGTGCCCATGGGCACAGACTGGCAGAGAGCGGCATTAGCTCTGTATAAATGGATGCCAAGGGGGGGTGCTCCTTCATTCTGCCCTGTGGGTGGGCATCTGTAAGAGCGGGCACTGAGGCCAAACACATGATGGAGACATTATACATTGATGGGCAGTTTCAGCCATTAAAAGCCCAGTTGCAGGAAGGGCATCTGTCTCTCATATTCAGTCCTACTGGGGGGGCAGCTGATATCCCTATGTCTGCATCTGGGGGGGATTAGGAAAATATATATCTGGGGTACAACCCATAAGAACTAAGAAGCTATTTCCTTGGTCAGCAGTAACACAATGGCAGGTTAAATAGATCTCCTTATTTCCTATGGTGCATGCCACACTATAGACTGAGGGCAGATTAGCCACATAATAATGGACTTTTATTTAGGCTGAGAAGCCTGTAACCCATAGTGCCTGTATGGCAGCACCCACATGAAGGGAAATGTTTGATTGGTTGCTCAGGGGTAGTCCCTGTAGGTGTCTGTGCGCTGCTGGGCTTACTATTGCCACCTTGTAGCCCTAGGGCTGATATGGGCACAGCCCAGCTGCATATAAAATCCCATCCTGCATGGCTAATTGGCATGGCCAAGGCCATGCTGCAGACTGCACTGAACTCTAAGCAGCCATGCAAAATGCTTTCAGCTTGCACAATATATAGCCCCCCCATTTAAAGGGGTGTGGTGGCACATCAGCATTTACAATGTACAGGGATACGGTTTTTATCCCATAGAGAAACCTGTACAAGTTGTATGGGCTGCAGCTCCCAGCATTCTCTACACACAGGCATCGGTTAAAGCATGATGGGAGTTGTAGTCCAGCAACACCCAAGAACCCTTGATGTAAGAGTTGACAGCCGCTGTTCTGTTCCTTCATGGTCAAGATTTGCCCCTTTACCCCAAGGGATCTCCAGTTGTGCAAGGATTTTTAATCCCAGGGACACCCAAGAGCTTACAATCTAATAAGATTTGTACCTGGAACATTAGGGATGGTGACTCCCTCAAGATCACAAGGGCCCAACAAAGTCTCAGCTTTACTTGCTGAAAAAGGTAAGTTTGTAAATGTTAATTTGCCTAAAAACAACATTTATTTCGAAGGAGTGATATTTTGCTCAGTTGCAGTTGGTCTGAATTTTTCTTTTTTTTTTAATCTTTGGTTGAATTTTTGCTGTAAAAAGTAAGTAACGAGAGTTATTCCCAGGTGTCAGCGTGACTCGTAACCCATAGCAACCAATCAAAATTTGAATTGACAAGTGCAGCTGAACCATCAGGGCTTATTGGCGATTGGTTACCGGGGATTACCGTGTATGTGGGGGGGGGGACTTTATTATTATTATTATTATTATTACATATTTATAAAGTGCCGCCATATTGCGCAGCGCTGTACAATCAATAAAACACAATAAAAATACAGATTAATGTACAAAAGCAGCAAGAAGTAGGGGGAACCCGAAAATAGTGATTTATTGCTGAACCTGGAAAGTACCTGTTAACCAGCTGAGTGCTGAATTAAATCTGATGCCGTGTTTAGCAATGGTGAGGCCAGGCAAGGGCAACTGTGTGGGCACTAAGGGGTTAAATGTAAGAGAAACCCAGTAGTTGTGATGATGATGATGGGCAGGTGGGGGTGCAGCTGGGTGGGGGTGCTGAGTGCTATAAATCCCACCCAGGCCGGAGGTGGCTGCCCATTAGGTTAGGGTTGCGGGTAGGTTAGTAGCTGGCTGGTTAGTAGGTTAAGCGGTGCAACATGACTGACAAGACTCCCCAGAAGACTCACTTAAATGTTGTGATTATTGGCCATGTCGACTCTGGCAAATCCACCACCACGGGGCACCTCATCTACAAGTGTGGGGGGTTTGATCCCCGGGCCCTGGAGAAGGTGGAGGCAGCTGCCGCTCAGGTAAGTACCCCTCAGCAGCTCTTCAGTTTGTAGGCTGGTTGCTATGGTCTTATTTACTCTAGCAACCAGGCAGTGGGTTGAGTGAAAGATGGCAATATGAGTAGGAGAGGGCCTACCATAAAGGTGAACCCTCCCTTTATAACCCAGACCCCATATTCATCCCACATTGCTATCCGTTTCAGTGCATGCTGCAGACTGTAGTGATTTCTGTGCAGCTGTGCGTTATTCAGCTGAATTCATTACAATTAAGCCATGCAGTTATTAAACTTGGTTTTCTGGTTTTCACCAAGTGAGACCGTTACCCTTGCCCCTAAAACTGGGTGCATGGCACCCACCCTGTATATTAGTGCTAATTAGATGTTTAAATACATGGCTTGCCAATTCCCTGGGCTACAGGCCCCTCCCATGGGAAAGTAGAACCCCTATAAAACCCATGTGCTGCATGGCTGATAAGTAACTGGCTCACACTAGCCCACACCTGTGCTGCATGGCTGATCAGTAACTGGGTCACACTAGCCCACACCTGTGCTGCATGGCTGATCAGTAACTGGGTCACACTAGCCCACACCTGTGCTGCATGGCTGATCAGTAACTGGGTCACACTAGCCCACACCTGTGCTGCATGGCTGATCAGTAACTGGCCCACACCTGTGCTGCATGGCTGATAAGTAACTGGCTCACACTAGCCCACACCTGTGCTGCATGTATAGGGGGCTCTTATTACAACCTCTGTAGGGTCTGTAACTTTAACCCTTTCAGTGCTGGCCATGATCAAGTTGTAGCTTTTGCCCAACCACTTTTAAAGGCTTTGAGCCCTGAAACCGAATTTATGGCACTAAACTTCCCAACTGACCTACCCCCGCAGCACAAATACACTGATGGGCAAATAGAATCCCTTCTGTGTTTCAACTTGCACTGCTGCTCCTCTTATCCACATCTATTAGGCCGATTTCATTGCTAAGGTGAGAAATCCCTAGCAACCACATGACCAGTTTCAAATCCTAAAGCAAAAATATGTCATTAAATAAATGTTATCATGGGTTATAGTCTACATACATAGGTTGTAGAGTGTCCTATTCTGGTCTTAATTTTTTTTCGAATTTTATTTAGCTTTAAAATAGGGGTCACTGAGAAAAATCGCTTATTTATCTTATCCTGGCCTCTCCTATCTCCCAGTCTCTGGCTGTTTGGGTAAATTGTAGAAATCGGCTTCCAAATCGAATAAAGCCCCTAAACACTGTTTTGAGAGCAGTTTACATGCAATTCCACTTTAAATTCTAATATAATCGCGATTTGTAACATGGTGCCACCTGCTGGTCAGTTTGCGCAACTGCACGTAGCGGAGATTGATACAAGACTGGTTGGTATCCAGACCGTCCGTAGCCTCTGGGCGGCCGATCTCTCAGCCGGTTGGTATAAACTGTATTTTTTTGGCCACTTTTCTGTTTTTTGGGGGGGAGGAGTTGCTTTTGTGTTCCAGACCCTCCCATAATAAAATGGGTGTGCTTAAACATTCTGGTCCGGACCCCTCCAGTGCAGTGTAATGCTATGGCCTTTTCTAGGGGGGAGGTGCAGCTCCCAGCATCCTTAGCCATTGGCACCCCCCCCCTACTTGTTGTTCTATACATGGAGGAAATATTTGGAGCCCCTTGTGATATACTGATTGAATATTTTCAGGCCCCCCCTGAGTTGCCACCATTTCTGAAAAAAAAACCTGCCTTCCTATATTTTTCTTTTTTCCCCCTATTAACATTGGGAGCAAGCAGCATTTCTAGGGGTAACCCTAGTTGTAGCCCTGTATTAATTACAACCCCAGCCTTTAGTATATGTCCTGTTCATGGGCGGCAATGAAGAAGAGAGAAGGCAGTAAACCAGATGCCTAAACTACAGCTCCCAGCATACCTTCTGAGGTTATCCAGTGTGGGGGGTGGTGGGAGTTACATATTAAACTGTTAAAGGCTGCAGGTTGGGGACATGCCATATGTATACTAAAACATACAATATAAAACCATGTCTTCTGTATTTTGTGCCCCATTTACCCCCTTGGTGCTGCTGGGGGTCCAGGGCAAAGGTCCTCTGCCCATCCCAAATAGCCAGTCCTTCATTGGGAGGCCGTGCTTGGCTTGGATGCTGCCAGCTGGAGAGTGAGCCCCTAGGGAATGGGGTGATAGCGGTGTAAAGTTTGCTCCATTGGTTGTAATGGGTCAGACTTCGGACTTTATTATTTATTGTATTGCCTCCAGTCTGCAGTATATATTCCCAGCTTTGGAGGGGGTGGGGCTACTGCCAGCTTGTAGCCAATAGGTTCATTGAGTTACAGGGGAATATGCATGTGTGCCAACTGATCTGATTTGCTCTCTAGCTTGGCAAGGGCTCCTTCAAGTTTGCGTGGATCCTGGACAAGCTGAAGGCAGAGCGGGAGCGAGGGATCACCATTGACATCTCCCTGTGGAAGTTTCAGACCAACCGGTTCACCATCACCATAATCGATGCCCCGGGGCACAGGGACTTCATTAAGAACATGATTACGGGCACCTCTCAGGTAACCCTACAGCTCAGCTGGGCACAGGTCACATTGGCACTCTTCTTCCTTAGGGGAAGCTCTGACCAATTGCATGCTGAAGTATAGATGGGGGGGGGGGGGTTTACTGCTTGCTTGCATGATAAAACCTATATATGCCATCATTTGTTTAAGACCTGAAGGCTTGGCAGCCCTCCTGCTGCCAAGAGTTGCACCTAAAAGTTTGGTGTCACTGTAACCTATGGGCTATGCCACACTAGTGACTTAGGGAAGGAGACTATGTATTTGACCTGTAAAACTAAGTTGTCCATCTTACAAATCCTATTGATTGGCCACTGTTTATTGTAGGCAGATGTTGCCCTGCTGGTGGTCTCTGCGGCCACAGGAGAATTTGAGGCCGGTGTGTCCAGAAATGGGCAAACGAGGGAACACGCGCTTCTGGCCTACACCATGGGGGTCAAGCAAATGATCGTCTGCGTCAACAAAATGGATCTAACGGACCCTCCCTACAGCCACAAGAGGTTTGATGAAGTTGTCCGGAATGTGACGGTCTATCTGAAAAAGATTGGGTACAACCCAACGACTATCCCCTTTGTACCCGTGTCCGGCTGGACGGGAGAGAATATATCTTCGCCCAGTCAAAAGGTACCAGTACTACAGTCCCTTAACTGTGTAATGGGAAATGATTGAACTGCATTATGGTTTTAAGGTAAACTGCCCCTTTAAGGTTGTTACTTGTCTTCTGTTTCTAGATGGGTTGGTTCAAAGGTTGGAAGGTGAAACGAAAAGATGGCTTTACTAAGGGTCAGTCCCTCCTGGAGGTTCTGGATGCCCTAGTTCCTCCAGTGCGTCCAGCAAATAAGCCTCTGCGGCTCCCCCTGCAGGATGTATACAAGATAGGGGGTAAGTCAGACAGATGGGGAGCGGGAATAGTCTCTGTGTCTTGCAGAGTGGTTGGGCATCTTGCCAGTGGCCAATATGGAGGCGTTGGTCTCTACTGAGCAATGAACTTGCACTGAATTCCCCAATATGGGGGTAAGGTAATATGGCTAAATTAGTGGTGCAGTTGGGCATTCCCTAGATAGGGGGCTGGGTTGCTTATACACTTTGTGGCAAGACTTGCCCCTAATTCTTCTCCTTTTAGGCATTGGAACAGTCCCTGTGGGCAAGATAGAAACTGGGATTCTCAAGCCCGGGATGACCATCACCTTTGCCCCGTCCGGCTTTGCGGCCGAAGTGAAATCCATAGAAATGCACCACGAGCCGCTCCAGACGGCCTTCCCAGGGTTCAACGTTGGATTCAACGTCAAGAACATTGCGGTGAAGAGTCTAAAGCGTGGCAACGTGGCGGGAAACTCGAAGAGCGACCCACCGACCGAGGCCTCCAGCTTCACTGCCCAGGTACAGAGTTTGGTACATGGAATCCCAAGAGGAAGGTTCCCCTGTTACCCCACATCTCCCCACTATGGGGTGCACAGTTTCCATGCACTGGTAGAATTCCCAAGTCTGGTAGCACTAGTGGGGGGGGGGATATCTAGTTACATGTGATCCCATGGTTGGGATATCCCTATCTAGTACAACTCTTGAGTTTTGGGGACTGCTCAGTCACATGACTTATATATAAGGCCTTGTACAATACATGCGCTATTGCAGCACAATATGGGCAGATGGTGGGACCTGGTCAGATCTGGGGAATAGATAAGTCCCTGCCCCTATAACTCTTCAATCCATAGTTGGTCAGATTTATGGTTTGAAGACATCCTCTGCATCTGGCAAGTAATTGCAACTGCCCCCTGGTCCATCAAAGTTGCCTGAGGCCACACTTGACTTGGAGCCTCTAGCTTTTATATGGTCTTCAGCCTCTATGTAGAAGACCCCTGCAGTCAGCTGTTTGAGGAAGACCATACTTGGTGGGGCTACATGGATTTCTAGGATGCTGTGGGGTAGTCTCCAAATCCAAATTGGCCACTTTTAATGAGTAATACAAAAAGCTTCCATAACTTTCAGTCCATCGACGCCAACATTCTCCAAGCACCTCTTCCTCCCCTACATCCATGCAACTAATGGTAGCTCCCCCTTGGCTGTACCCAAACCTATCTTGCAGGTGATCATTCTGAACCACCCGGGCCTTATCAAGGCGGGCTACTCGCCGGTTATCGACTGCCACACTGCGCACATCACGTGCCAGTTTACGGAACTTCAGGAAAAGATTGACCGGCGGACGGGTAAGAAACTGGAGGACAACCCAGGGGTGCTGAAGTCTGGAGATGCCGCCATCATAACCCTGAAGCCAATCAAGCCCTTCTGCGTGGAGAGGTTCTTCGATTATCCGCCTCTGGGTCAGTTATTTGGATCTGTTAATGATGAGCTATAATGTTGCCCCACTGCTTCCTGTAATGGTCCAGCATCCTTGGCTCCATTGCCCAACCCCTCTCATGCCGGACTCAGCAGAGAACAGGGTAGTTTTCCTGTGGAGGCCAAAGGACACCTGGTCCATTTCAGAGCTAGGGTGCAACTATAACACTCATGGTGGTGCTATTGGGTCATACTGGGCTGCTTAAACTTGTGCTTAATGTTCTGTTACAGGGAGGTTTGCGGCGCGGGACCTAAAACAGACGGTTGCGGTTGGGGTTGTGAAGTCGGTGGAGCACAAAGCTGGAGCCGCGGCCAGGAGACAAGCCCAAAAGCCGGTGCTGGTGAAATGACTTTCCTGAGACCGAGGGGAACCCACAAGCACTTAGAGCCGGAGCAGGCCACTATGTTGTGTTGGTTGTTACAGTTGTACATGGCAGTGAATGGCAAACTGTTGTGTAAATAAACTGTTAAAGTAGCATTTGGTGCTGCCTCCTCTGTGGGAATGGGAATCATTCTAGGGGTGAGGGTCTCTGGCCCTGCAGAGAATTGGGGGGGGGGGGGTAGTAGGAGGGAGGTAGGAACAATGTGGGGGTCCTTAATGGGGTATCTGCAGTCTGTACATCTAGAACCCCAAATGTAGAGTTTAACTAGAATCTTTCAAATGGACTAAATGGGTATAACTGTTATATTGGTTGCTATAGGTTTGGGCTGGATGGATCACTAGTAATGCACTGCACTTGGTCACCCCCATTGGTTTTTATTGCCTCCCACTGTATCATACATAAGAGGGGAAGACAATGGGTTTTACCGTATGTGGAGGGAGAGGGACAAACTGCTCAGGTCTGGAATAACCAAACAGGGTGACATTTTTAGTGTTGGCAAAGGGGTATAATGCAGGTGCCACTGCTGTTAGGGCTGCTGCCCATTACCCTGTAGGGTGGAGCTGTGTGTAATGGGTATAACGGGGCAGCCTGTGCTAATGAGCAGTACAGTGTCATTGTGTGGGGCAGAACAGCCCTCCCATTGGGCAGAACAGCGGTGCGCTTGGATGGCATTGCTGCTTTGGGTCTATGGATGCACCAAATCCACTGTTTGGATTCAGCTGAATCCTTTGTAAAAGATTTGGCTAAATACTGAAAACAGAATCCTTGCGTATGTAATTAGGCTACTGAAGGGTTAAATAGAAGCCGCCCCCCCCCCCACATGATTTTGGATTTGGTTTGGTCAGGCACTTGGATTTGGCACATCCCTATTGGGTCTGACAAGGACACTAACTCTGGGGATGTTGGCCCCTAGTGTGCGTGCATGGCAGGGATTGGATTGCAAGCTCTTCTGAAGCACGGATTGATGGCAATATAGGGGTTAATTGCAGCACCGATATACAATATCTTGAGTAACAAAAGGAACCAGTGTATAAAACCAGAATCATCGGGCCATAGGACCATTCCCAGACCTGTGCCCAGTCTCCGGGCTTTGTGACAAGGTGCAAATTCTAGGAATCGCAGCCTCAGTGAAACCCACTGTAGCAGATTATACTGTCTCCCTCTGGTGGTTACATGTAGAAACTGCATGTGTATCTGGGGCCACCTGTGCCCAAACCAACTAGTCTGTGCCATTATCTGCCCCATTTTAAAGAGCCAGACAGGGGAATAATCTAACCTCTTGCAGGCATAGGAAATATAAAGTTCAAGTTCATTTGTTTCTGCAGAGCTTTGTTTTGAGCAGCTTCTGACTTGGGATGAGTAGGAGAGTGGCTGCCATAAGGCTTTTGTGCCATGGGCTTTTAGCTGTGCCAAGCTGCTCTGTGCCCAGTGCAGATTGCTGTAGTTCTGCCCCTGAGGGGCTGTACCTATGGATGCACAAATGGCAATTGCACTGCGGGGTATAACGGCTGCAGCAAGCAGCCCCCCAGAGTAGTTAGATGGATACTGTTGAATTGTGCAGAAGCCTATGCAGCCCTGGGGCAGGGATTAGCAATAAGCAGGAATGATTTGGGTATGTATAGTACATGGATCAGTTACTGCTTTAGCCATGGGGAATGTGTTGTTTATTTCTACTATTCTAAGGGTTGGGGAGCCCAGCAATATCCATACACACTAGCATTCTGCTATAAGGGGGGGGCAGAAGGAAATACCACCTCTTACTCTAGGCAAATGATTGCTCTGCCCCAGGGGGCATCTAGCTGCAGGCTGGCCTTCCCAGAATCCACTTTCCTGCAGTCCTTATCCCTCTGTCCAGGACTAGGCAGAGAACATGAAGATATGCCCGCAGAGCTCCAGCCAACCCCAGGGGGGGCGCTGTCCCTTTCTGAGCCACCCAGTGCAGCACATTGCAGGGGGGAAATCACTGTCAGTTCTACCTACCTGCACAGCAGCAGGTTAAAAGCAGTGCAGTGTGCTGCTAATGCCAAACATTAAATACTGAGCAAGTAGTTCTGGGAGTTGTAGTTCAGAAGAGTGCTAAAAAGCCACAGGTACATCCCACTGAGGGACTCTGACCTTTTCCATAACTGTCAGGCAGGGGGTGCCAGCTGTATAATGCTAATAGCTTTCAGCACACCCAGCCCCTATGTATCAGGGGCTTACCCAACACACAACCCGCCTCTATGTAGTTAGGAATGCTGGGAGTGGTAGTTCAGAAGAGTGCTAAAAAGCCATGGGTACATCCCACCAAGGGACTCAGAGACCTTCTCCATGAGTGTCAGGCAGGGGGCGCCAGCTGTATAATTCTAATAGCTTTCAGCACACACCCCCCACCACTATCTATGGGGGGGGCTGACCCAGCACCCCCCCTGCCCCTATGTATGGGGGGGCTTACCCAGGACCCCCCTATGTATGGGGGGGGCTTACCCAGGACCCCCCCCTGCCCCCTATGTATGGGGGGGGGCTTACCCAGGACCACCCCTGCCCCTATGTATGGGGGGGCTTACCTAGCACCCCCCCAATGTACCAGGGGCTTACCCATCACACACACACACACACACACACAAAAAATAACCACACGAGTGCTCTCATTGGGTTGACGTTAAAAGGTTTTTATTATCCTATATTATGGAATGGTTAATAAAATGAGCTTACAGGCTACTGTACCATGTGCTGGGAGTACTGAGCGAGGGCCTCGCTGCGGCTGCTAATTCTACGCCCTCTTTTCTCACGTGGGTGCGCTTTCCCTTTAACTCCATGTGATATGATGTCGCCAGAATAACTGCAAATAAATAGGGCTTTTCCATGCAAAGTCTCGCTGGGTTCTGGTTTTTTTTTTTCATTTTCTAACTTTATTAATAAAAGCCGAATGCATTGGAACCAATCGGAAAGTAGTATATTTAAAAAAAACAAAACAAAAAAAAAAACCTAGGAATTATAAATAAAGTCAATTTTACATGCAGAAATGATGTGCCATAAAGCAACGACAGGTATTGGTTCCCAAGAGAAATCCGTAACCCAAGTGCATATTATCAGGGAGAGGGTTCAAGGGCCTTTTAGCTCCGTCAGTCCGGGGTTCATTGGGGCAACTGTAGTGGATAAAGGAATACATAGTGGTTTTGATATTCTGCTAAAGGTGGAGTTCCCCTTTAAACTAACTTTTAATGTCCTACTCTTGAAATGTTTCAATTGGTCTCTGATTTTTTGTAGTTTTTTTTTTTAATTATCTGACTATTTTTTTTAGCTTTTAAAAAGGGGGTCACTGACCCTGGCAACCGGATAATGATCATTCTGTGAGGCTACAATTGCATTCTTACTTTATGTTCCTTATGCCTTCCAGGCTGTCATTCAAACCACCGCCTGGTTGCCAGGGTAACCTGGACACTAGCAACCAAGTAGTAGGGATGCACCAAACCCCTGAATCCTTCGTAAAGGATTTGTCAGAATACCAAACCGAATCCTAATTAGCATTTGCTAATGAGGTTTTGTAAGGGTTAAATGTTAAAAAAAACTTTGAACTTTTCAAGTCACATGATTTTTCGAATCCTGCCGAAACAGGCAGAACCTTGTCCGAATACCGAACCGAATCCTGGATTCGTTGCATCCCTACCAAACTGGAAAGCTAAATCAATCAAAAACCACAAGCAAATAAGGACCAATTGCAAATTGCCTTAGAACATCCCTGCCTGCATCACACTAAGAGTTAATTTAAAGAGGAACCGATCCCTTTAACACATGACTCCACTGAGTTCTCCCTCACCCCTTTCCCAAACTAAAAAGCTACCACAGATCGCTCCACTAACGATGATTAGAAATCACGCGATTGGCCGGGTATGGCGGCGCAGGACGGGGTGCCGCCTCCTACCTACCGCGGCCACCGGAGACTTTCTCCAGCTTGAATCGCATTCTGTTACCAATAAGCTTCTCTATCACTAGCCATATACATAAAAGTCACCCTACTTTTTATAATTTATGGTACAGATTAAATTATATACAAAATAAAGGAAATGCTAATTGTACATAACCGCGGTACTAATGATATTTATTACTGAGAGAGGGCTCGACGCCATATTTAACACTGTCTGTTCCATGTGGCTATTCACATGGGGGGGAAAAAATAGAATCTCTGCGATGGCCCGTGACTCCCCCCGTTGGCCCCATTTAGGGCTACAATGAAATTCCTGTTTCCGTAAAGGCAGGTTCAAGTATGCCGGAATCGGGTAAGAAATGCATGCATAATGTAAACAGACTAATATCGCTCTCATTCGTCTGAGTCCGACCAAACAAACCGCAAATGTCATTTAGAGATATATATATGTGTGTGTGTGAGTGTATATATATATTTATATATGTATATCCTTCTAACAAAAGAAGTCTTTAGATAGAAATATAGCTTTTGTTTTCTGTACTACTTGTAGCAAAGTAACGGCATGGAGGCGGCCAATGACAGGGAACAGACACAGGGCACATTAATACCATCAATAATTAAAATCTACGTGGAATTCTGCCATTGATACAATAAATACCTAGAGTCACTGGTTGTGTTCATACAGGGGGGGGGCTTGTTGGCAGGTCCGGGCAATGGAGAAGCGGTTTCCCCGGCAGATATATAGTGTTGAACGGAGACAGCCCAGATGGGGAATGTTGGCAGGGATGGATCACAGCTTGCCCAGAGGCCACGGACGGCTTCCAAGTGTCCCCCTTGGGCTACTGTAATACTGGCAAAGGCAGAAGGACGTTGTACACTGACAATACACATATAGAGTTCAGCACAAGATGAAGGTTTGGGATGAAATGGACTGTGTAACAGCAGCTTATATACACAGAGTGGAGCACAGAGCGGATTGCAGCGGGGGGGCAGATATGCTTTGCTTATTATTCAGTCAACAGGTGGACGAAGGACACAGGGAATACTCCTTTCCTGTCCGGGAAGCCTTCGATGTGCCCAATCTGCAGTAAATACACAAAATGAGATGATTAATAGACAATCACAAATACGGACATAATTAGCAAACTGCTTTCAGCTAAACAATTGTTTCTCCTACTCCCATGTAACTGGTGGAGTCCCAAGCCGGACTTGGATTTCTTTTTATTGAGTGCTATTCTGATACCTACTGGGAGCTGCTATCTTGCTCCCTTCCCATTGTTCTGCTGATCGGCTGCTGGGGGTGAGAAGGGGGGGGGGGGGGGATATCACTCCAACTTGCAGTGCAGCAGTATAGTGTGCCTGAGTCTGAGCTTTCAGAAGGAGGCAGTGCTACACATTAGAACTGCTTTCAGCTAACCTATTGTTTCTCCTACTCCCATGTAACTGGAGGAGTCCCAAGCCGGACTTGGATTTCTTACTATTGAGTGCTATTCTGATACCTACTGGGAGCTGCTACCTTGCTCCCTTCCCATTGTTCTGCTGATCGGCTGCTGGGGGGGAGGGGGGATAGCACTCCAACTTGCAGCGCAGCAGTAAAGTGTGCCTTAGTCTGAGCTCCCTTCCCATTGTTTTGCTGATTGGCTGTGGTGACTGGTGGTAGTTACAGTGCCAAACCCGTAGCTATTCCTTTAGCCACAGCTTATATACAGCAGTATCATAGAATTATCCCACCCTATAGTGTATCTCATGGTTACAGGATACTCACCCACCACTCCTGGTCCTCCTCTCCAGTGACGATAATCACTTCCCCCTCCGCAAATGTGAGTTCATCATCATTGTCCGCTTGGCAGTCGTATATTGTTTTAACTCGTTTAAGCTTATTCTTCCCCTTTAAAAGAAAAAAAAAAAGTCAGTTTGTTCCGGACAATGATGCTGTTCTAGATCTTCAACCTGGGTTGTAGGGCACCTCATTGCTATGATTATTGATTGTGATTTATCTGCACATTTTACGAAATGCTGACTAAGCACAGAACTTACTGTGTTTATCTTTCGGGGAAGTGGCACGGGTGTTTCTGGAAGAGGCGGTGGGCCATTATTGGAAGTTTCTGGAACTTGCTTCTGGACAGGGGTTTGGTCCGTGGGCTGTGCATTATGGGTCGCATCCACCGGCTGGGAATTTTGATTGGCCTCATTGGTATGAGGTTTGGGGACTATATCCGCAACAGGAGTTTTGCACATCACCTCTGCCAGGTTGGGCTTGGGCGGAAGATCTTTCAGCTGTGGCTTTGGAGGTAAATCTTGCGGTTTCGGGGGCAAATCTCCTAGCTGAGGTTTAGGAGGCAATTCTCCGGGCTTGGGAGGTAGATCTCCGACGTGTGGTTTCTGGGCGATATCCAAAGGCTGCGGTTTCGGAGGAAGATCTGCAATTTGTGGCTTCTGAGGCAGATCTCCAGGCTGGGGAGATTTCTGGAAGATTTCGGGTTGCTGGTTATACTTATCCATTGAGAGATGATGAGTGGTGTCTATTTTCCTAAGTGCCACTTTGGGGACAAACAAAGAAGGATAATGAGACATCTCAGAAACAATCACTGTATAGACAATTAGCCTTTATCCTATTTTACATATGAGTATCACTCATGTATTATAAGGGATAATGTACCCCCTACTGTAAATGATAAGGATATTAGCAGTCACTGAGGGGTTCTGTGCCCATATAAAGGCACAAGGCTGACGGCTGAGTTATATTATAAGGGATAATGTGCCCACACACATTTTACATATAAGACACAGGAAGGAAAGGAGGAGAAGACAAACTGTAGAAAGACTAACCTTTCTGAGGTAGTTTTGGTAGGACTCTTGGGCCTAATGCAGTCTTTGTTGTTCCTGTGCTAAAATAACAAATTAAACATAAAAGTACAAATTATATATATGTTTCCAGGTTCCTCTCCACAAAGAAAAACATTTCCTGCAAAACAAACTGAATTATTCTTCATCTTTTTACTCTCTGACTAAAGTGAATGAGACCCTCAACTTAAAACCAGATGTTAATGACTTACCCTGATGACTGTGACAATCTCTCAAACTTATTTAGAGTTCTGTCTGCAGCACTCGGGCCCAAGTCATTACCTGCCGGAGATAAATATACATAAATAAATATTTTATAAATGTAAAACTGACCACAAAAAGAGTATCAGCCAAAATGGCCTTTAGAGAGGGAATATACAGTATTTATAAGCAGGGGTATCTTACTGAAATGTTTTCTACATGACCTTATCCCCAATAGAGGTGCTAGTTTTATTCCAGCAGTATGGCAGCTTTCATGCTAGTATATTTGTCTACTTAATGACATAGGAATGGGAAGACACCCCTGCAGGTAAATAATGTATATTGTGCCGGCGATTGCCTGAAAGCAAATTTGCAATAAAATAAAGGCCTTAGAGAAGAGAGAGCAGCAAGCTGGAAAAGAAAGACAGAAGAATATCCCAGTGTTTCTGCTGCTGACAATTATTTTAAATAACTACTGCTCCCAGAATCCTTAGCTGAACCGTGCAACTCACAGGAGCCATTGGGCTGCAACATACAGATCGCTGGCTTTAACTGTTTCTCTTTGATTTAGAATGAAAGCAACATAGATACTAACAGATATATACTTTGTGTGTGTGTGTGTGTGTGTATATATATATTCTCCTTCGGGAAGCACTCACGGTATTTGTGAAAAAAAGCGAGTATTTATTTACACAAAAATGTCTACGCGTTTCGATCCATATAGGATCGTCATCAGGACCATATAGGACGTCCTGATGACGATCCTATATGGATCAAAACGCGTAGACATTTTTGTGTAAATAAATACTCGCTTTTTGTCGCAAATACCGTGAGTGCTTTCTGAAGGAGAATATGTTAATTTATGGTTAGCACCCGGTTCTAATTCGCTATTTTGGTGAGTGCCGATTTTGGGACTGTATATATATATATATATATATATATATATATATATACAGTGGTGTGAAAAACTATTTGCCCCCTTCCTGATTTCTTATTCTTTTGCATGTTTGTCACACAAAATGTTTCTGCTCATCAAACACATTTAACTATTAGTCAAAGATAACATAATTGAACACAAAATGCAGTTTTTAAATGAAGGTTTACGTTATTAAGGGAGAAAAAAAACTCCAAATCTACATGGCCCTGTGTGAAAAAGTGATTGCCCCCCTTGTTAAACAATAACGTAACTGTGGTTTATCACACTTGAGTTCCATTTTGTGTAGTCACCCCCAGGCCTGATTACTGCCACACCTGTTTCAATCAAGAAATCACTTAAGTAGGAGCTACCTGACACAGAGAAGTAGACCAAAAGCACCTCAAAAGCTAGACATCATGCCAAGATCCAAAGAAATTCAGGAACAAATGAGAACAAAAGTAATTGAGATCTATCAGTCTGGTAAAGGTTATAAAGCCATTTCTAAAGCTTTGGGACTTCAGCGAACCACAGTGAGAGCCATTATCCACAAATGGCAAAAACATGGAACAGTGGTGAACCTTCCCAGGAGTGGCCGGCCGACCAAAATTACCCCAAGAGCGCAGAGACAACTCATCCAAGAGGCCACAAAAGACCCCAGGACAACATCTAAAGAACTGCAGGCCTCACTTGCCTCAGTTAAGGTCAGTGTTCACGACTCCACCATAAGAAAGAGACTGGGCAAAAACGGCCTGCATGGCAGATTTCCAAGGCGCAAACCACTTTTAAGCAAAAAGAACATTAAGGCTCATCTCAATTTTGCTAAAAAAACATCTCAATGATTGCCAAGACTTTTGGGAAAATACCTTGTGGACCGACGAGACAAAAGTTGAACTTTTTGGAAGGTGCGTGTCCCGTTACATCTGGCGTAAAAGTAACACAGCATTTCAGAAAAAGAACATCATACCAACAGTAAAATATGGTGGTGGTAGCGTGATGGTCTGGGGTTGTTTTGCTGCTTCAGGACCTGGAAGGCTTGCTGTGATAGATGGAACCATGAATTCTACTGTCTACCAAAAAATCCTGAAGGAGAATGTCCGGCCATCTGTTCGTCAACTCAAGCTGAATCGATCTTGGGTGCTGCAGCAGGACAATGACCCAAAACACACCAGCAAATCCACCTCTGAATGGCTGAAGAAAAACAAAATGAAGACTTTGGAGTGGCCTAGTCAAAGTCCTGACCTGAATCCTATTGAGATGTTGTGGCATGACCTTAAAAAGGCGGTTCATGCTAGAAAACCCTCAAATAAAGCTGAATTACAACAATTCTGCAAAGATGAGTGGGCCAAAATTCCTCCAGAGCGCTGTAAAAGACTTGTTGCAAGTTATCGCAAACGCTTGATTGCAGTTATTGCTGCTAAGGGTGGCCCAACCAGTTATTAGGTTCAGGGGGCAATTACTTTTTCACACAGGGCCATGTAGGTTTGGATTTTTTTTCTCCCTAAATAATAAAAACCCTCATTTAAAAACTGCATTTTGTGTTTACTTGTGTTATCTTTGACTAATAGTTAAATGTGTTTGATGAGCAGAAACATTTTGTGTGACAAACATGCAAAAGAATAAGAAATCAGGAAGGGGGCAAATAGTTTTTCACACCACTGTATATATACTATACACATTACCCCAGCACTTTGTATGCATACTTTGTACAAACCGTGTAACTAAACGTGTCTCTTTTTACTAAAATGTAGACATTTTTCCTTCAGTGTGTGCAAAATTGGTTTTTAATTTTCTCTTGAAGCTTTATAATGGAGTGCTGGGGTAATGTGTATAGTATATAATACAAGCCACTCACCTACGTGCACCCAATTAGTTTTGATTGATTCATGGGATAGAGCTGTATTTTTGTATATATTTATATATATATATATATATATATATACCTTGATCCAAAGCCGTTACCGCACTCCTCCTACAGTGCATATTACGGTGCTCAGCCACCTCAGGACGCCGTATCATCCCTTTATCACAGATACAATAGAAAAAGAAGCGGCACTCGGATAATTGCAAAAAAGTGTATTAAATCACATCACATATGCAATCAAGCTTGATAAAGGGCATGTGCTTTGCCCGAAACGTCGCATATGTGATGTGATTCTTCTTTTAATACACTTTTTTGCAATTATCCGAGTGCCACTACTTTTTCTATTGTATCTGTGATAATGGGATTGTATATATACAGTATATATATATATTAGGAAAGCTGTGGAGTTGATTTCACTCTTCTGCTTGGGAATGTAAATCACACAGAGGGAGGAGAGTTGAACGCAGAATTACATCCCTGCCATTTTGTAGGCGTATAAATAGCATTAAATAGATATATTGAGGCTAATTAGGGATAAGCTGAAGAAAGTGCTGCTGGAATCAGGCTAGGGATAGGCAAAGGAACATGGAGGGAGATGGGGAGGAAAGGTTAGTGCATGGGGAAAAGGAACAGAACCATTCCTCTGCCTCTCTGATCCAAGTAAGTCCAACACTAAGAACACGTGTGCCCGGTAATCAAATTTTCAGTCTGCTCTGCACATTGCACATCCTGTATTTATATAGCACTGACATATTCTGCAGCGCTTTACAGGCATTATACATCCCTCAAATCAGTCCCTGCCCCAGTGGAGCTTACAGTCTAAGGTAGAGTCTGGCAGGAAATTACCTAAATAGCTAGAGAACCATATGGACTCCCACATAATAGCCACAGGAAGTAGCTTAAACAGCCAGAGAACAAAATGGACTCATGCATTATAGCCACAGGAAGTAGCTTAGACAGCCAGAGAACCAAATGGACATACGCACTATAGCCACAGGAAGTAGCTTAGACAGCTAAACCAAATATGCTCTAGAACATCAGTGCAAATGACCAAGAAAGCCGAGTGTTTTCTGAAGTCTAGCGAGCCACAGGAAGTGACTAGGCCAAACTGTGCTCCATAAACACCAGTGTAGGTAGCCACAGGATATAACACATATCTACAGCCTGACATATATGGGCCAACATTAAATGCTAATTAGCCCCTCCAGAGTCAGTAGCTTACTGTCCCATGGATGTGGTCCTCTTTTCACAGGCTATTACAAGATTGCCCATATGGTCTAGTTGGCCGGAAATGGTAATAATTAGTAATTATTTTGGGGCTACACTGAACATTTGCACAGTCCCTAAGTGTTTGAAATGTGCAATCTTGGCCGATCCAGAGAACTGTCTGCAGAATGAAGTGGAAATGTTATATATACAGAGGAAGGATACAGAGGACACCTCTGAGAAGTGCAGATGAGAGCGCAGAGCTGTTAGAAGCGAAGAGGAAGACGAGGAAAGGTACACACTAGGCCAGGCAGCCTTCACTTTACAACTCACCACAAACAACTGAGCCCTTACTGGGGGGGCCATGAGGTAGCGGACTTGGTGGGTCGGAGAGGGTTCGTTTGTGTCCCGGGGGTGGGGGAGGAGGTCTCTTCTTGGACAGAGTGGAACTGCCACTAGGGGATTGGGTGCTTAGAGGGAGGGTTGAAGTAGGGCCACTCGCCACTAGAAAAGCATAAAAAAATCTTACTGATAAGGGTGAGTGGAATTCACAGAAACCCTACTAACATCTTTCAGTTCTGCTCCGCAAAGGAGCCAAAGCAAACCTAACATCTCACATTGTCTGAGACATGGCACCCTTATGGGTTGCACTCTAATTACGGACACTTGGCTGCCGATGATCCAACACTGGGGGGAATGGAAAACAATTACAGACACTAAAAAGCTTTTAAGGAAAATGAGAATTTACTCAACTTACCTCTGAATTTTGATACAGTTTCATTTTTGCCCATGTCCCTATGGGGGCCATAGGAGGGAGCTATGCCCATTGGCACTGAGGGGCCACAGGGGAAGCTATGCCCACTGGCACTGAGGGGCCACAGGGAAAGCTATGCCCATTGGCACCGAGGGGCCACAGTGGAATTATTCCCATTGGCACAGAGGTTTGCTTCTTAGCTCTACATTGCTATGGGCCAAGTGACCAGAACCTTAATGGCTTTATATACAGAATGGGACACAGACAAACACAAATCTGCATCTACATTCAAAGGTCAATTAATAAAAATAGAATATAAATGTAAAAATCAGCCGACTGCAGCATGTTTATTATAAGCTATATAGATCTTATTGTATAAAAAAAAAAACCTAAACAGCCTCTCCAATATTAAAGCTGATAAGTATAGTGATCCAAGTGGTTCGTAATATTTTTTAATCCAAATATTTCTTGAAAAAAGATTTAAAGGGGACATATTGTGTAAAAAAAAAAAACAATATTGTACCAATGAATTGCACTCATCTTAAATATAGACAGAATGGACTTTAAAAAGTAGTGATTTGGACTTATTTATTGAAAAATTCCCCCAATACCCTTCTAGTCCTGTCCATCTATTTCACTTCCGGCTGCCTCCTTTCCCAGGGGGTGGCGGAACTCAGCACACTGCACTATAGGATAGGAACCAATCAGCAGCTAGGCCTGATAGGGAGCCTGTGTTTGCCTGTGTGACTGCAGGGCTGTGATTAACTATCTCCCTCCTACTGTGTTTATGGCAGGGACCGTTAGGACACGCCCACCCCTCATTAGAAACATGGACAGGGACCTGAGAGGATCTATAGGGAGCTCCAATAAATGGGTCATTTTTACAGATAGTATTACATTTTATGCCTATATGTCTTTACTCCCTTAAAGCCTCTTTTGCTCAGACAGCCTCTGCACTGGTTGCCCTTTCTTTGTGCAGTTTATTAAAGGCACAGTGTCCCTGTAAAAATCACTGGCAGAATAAAGTATAAGCATTGCGGTTCTACTACAGTGTTCACAGGACTGTGAGGGGGCGGTTGCAAAATGATACCTAGGAGCACTACTTGCTTATATCCCCTTCAACAGGCAATTCTATTTACATTATAAAAGGGACTCTGGCTCTGCGTGTTTGCATTGATATAGAAAGCAAGACAGCCTTGCACTGTACCTTTGCCTGCGTTCCTAGGGGGCAGCGGAGGGGCATCTGCAGTAGGAGACGTGGGGGAATCTGTGCTTGTAGACATGAATATTTGGTTGGTAAAGGCGCCATAAGAGAGTCTCTGCTTGTCCCGAGGAGTACTGAAACCTGGCAGCGACAGCTTGTCTTGTGGGGAAATGCTGGACGAATGGCAGAAGCTCTGGGGTCTGGGGGAACGCTCTTTCTTTATTGGGCTTGGCTTTTGGGAGAAACAAATGAAAGCCTGTTAGTCACATATATATCTTTGTTGCTGCTTCATACACTTTAGCACCTACTCATGACTCTGTCAGAATATCTGTCATGGAAGAACTGAATTAAGGAAGGCAAATACACCCAGACACAGCATGGTTTCATAGATAATAGATATATATAATGAGAATGTTAGTCAACCTTATCCTCCAAATCATCGTCGCTCTCATCCATTTCTTCCTGACGCAGGTTCCAGTCGTACTCCACGTGAACATGAGGATTCAGCTTCCCTGCCAGGGCTTGGGATACCTGCAGCAGAGACATTCTGTTTAATGTTTTGTATAATATCTGTGAAGGAGGGAGAGATAGGTACCCTACGGACACTTACACACATTCCCCCTACTAGCCCTTAAATAGGGCTTCTGCTACTGGTGTTCAAAAAGAAAGTACAGGCATTGGATTGTTTATCTGAAAAACCTGTTAAATAAATACACTGAATAAGAGTTCTTAAAAGGAACAGTTCAGTGTCAAAATGAATATGGGCAAAATAAGACAGACTGTGCAAAATAAAAAATGTTTTAGAGTGTAACATAATAGCTAGAACACTACTTTCTCCATTACAGCTCTCTAAGCTGTTCTAAGCTGTCTAAGCAGTCAGTAACCAATCAGTGACTTGAGGGAGGGCCATATGGGACATAACTGTTCAGTTAGTTTGCAGGTAGTTAGTCTGACCTACGTGCTCACAAACTAACTGAACATTTAGAGGTTAAGAGAGCTGAAAGCAGGAAGTAGTGTTCTGGCTATTATGTTAGACAGCTGCCCACTCCAGCCTTTATAGATTACATTTTTGCTGTATTAGAAATATTTATTTATTTATTTATTTTTTTGCACAGTCTGTCTGTTTTACCGAGTTTACACTGAACTGTTCCTCTCTAGAAAGCAGTTCAGGCTCTTGACATTCATTTTATTTCAGCCAATTGCAATCAGTTGGATCTGGGTTTAAATGCAAGCAGCTGATACGGCTGAAATCGCATTGAATCTGAGGTCTGTCAATTACCTTAATAAAAGTGGGGTACACTAGGAAGCTACTTACCAGTTCCTCACACTGGGCTGCTTTCTGTCTCTTTGCTACATCAAAAGCCGTCTCACCAATATGGTTAACTGTTACAAAAATGACAATTATTAATTATCAGGTCTGAAACGTAGGCAGAATCTGGCAAAACTGTTTCCTGCCCTACTAGGCGGGAGAATCAGCGCCATCATGTGGCAGAGTATTACTATGTCAAACAAAAGCATAGTCAAAGGAATACCTAGATACCTTATAGCCTTGCTGATCTAGTGATTCAGGGAGCGGGATCAGCCGTAAGGCCACATACAGCATGCCACATGGGTTTGGATTTAAAGTGGCAGCTTAAAAACAAGACACCGCATTGTGGTTCTTACCAGCATCAATAGTTGGCTTTCCCCTCAAAAGCAATTTTAAGCATTCCGGCTTGTTATATAAGCAGCAGTAGTGTAAAGCAGTGTTGCCCTTTCCAGTCTGCTTATCTAAATTTCCACTGCAGGAAAAATAAATGAAAAATAAGGCAATAAACATTAATTTGAGGTGAGAGTAATGAATAACAGCGATGCATATTGTAATCTCCCAGCAATAACTGGATAAAGGGTACATATTACTAATAACTTATTATTAAAGGAACAGTAACACTAAAAAAAATAATTAAAATAAAATGTACTTGGATGAGTTCTTGAACAAGCACAGTATCCAAGGCTATTGTGATACTGGAGCTTATATTAGTGACCAGTAATGTGAAACAAAGGTTATGCAGCTTTTGCAGGCAGAAAAGTCAGAAGGGACGCAAGTGATGTCAGAAAGGATTATGTGATGTCAGAACACATAGTGAAGCCGGAGAGAATATATACTGTGCTCTTTTGGTTGATAGTGACCATACATTCTTGTTGTAGGCACTAAACTGAACCTGGGAAATACAGCCTTCCTGATGGTGCAACTGTGCCTGCTCAAGTGTCAGAGGTACATTAAGTGCAACAAGAGTTAGGGAGTCAATGCATGCACCGGATAATGCACAAATATTTTAGAGTGGCAAAAATACAAAAGGAAAAATCCTACCAGTTTTGTACCAGGAAGTCCACCAAGGGAAGAGACGTGTGGTCAGCTGTCCGGACTGCATAATGAAGTGCAGTTTCACCTGGCTCCTAGAAAATAAAATATGCTCTGCACATTACTCCTGCTAAGAGATATGGGCCAGGCCATTATTAGTACTGTCTGTGTTTGGACATTGCAGAACAATATATTCATGCACTTAAATCCAACCTTTGCTGTTCACCAATACAGAAAAACAGCAGCACAGTTGAACAGGTAAACAGATGTGTGTGTGCCTGGAAAGCTGCAAACTCTCAGAATCCCCTTTGTGTTATGGTGGATTATTGTCAGTAACAGGTAACATTAACCTGAGCTTAGAGAAGTGATATCCAAACTGTGGGGCTGCCTGCGCCAGGGGCTCAGCTTTGAGTCCAGTTATGGTGGGTACTGGCAACAACCATTTATTGTCTTAGATCAGTGATCCTCAACCGCTCGCGAGCAATATGTTGCTCACCAGTCCCTTGGATGTTGCTCCCAGTGGCCTCAGTGTAGGTGCCTTATCCAAAAGCCATGTGTATTTAATAAAGGCCTTTTTAATGGAGACAAGAAGGTGCTGTTTGCTATTCTTCTACCCAGTGACCCCAGTGTAGGTGCCATTTTTACATTTCTGGCTTGGAGGCAAGTTTTGGAGCACAGAGACAGTTTTACTCCAATCAGAGCCTCCTACAGGCCAGCAGTCACATGGGGCTACCAAATAGCCAATCACAGCCCTTATTTGGCATCCCCCAAAGACCTTTTTTCATGCTTGTGTGGCTCCCCAACACTTTTTACATCTGAGTGTGACTCACAAGTAAAAAAGGTTGGGGGATCCCAGCTATAACATATTAAAACACATTTTAATGGCATTTGCTTTTCCCTCTCTCTTCAAACAAGCATGTGTCAAACCCATTCTTAAAAAGGCTACGTTGGACCCGTCCTGCCTTTCTAACTACCGTCCTGTCTCTCTCCTGCCCCTAGCCTCTAAACTCCTGGAACGTCTTGTCTTTTCTCGTGTAACTAACTTCCTCTGCACCCATAATCTGCTGGACCCTATGCAGTCTGGTTTTCGGCCTGCGCACTCCACTGAGACGGCCTTATGTAGAGAGGCAAATGATCTCCAGACTGCCAAGGCCAAAGGACGCTACTCGGTTCTCATTCTCCTAGACCTTTCCTCTGCTTTTGATACTGTCGACCATTCTATCCTTATGCAAATTCTCTATTCTCTGGGGATCCGGGATCAAGCAGCATCCTGGTTCTCTTCCTATCTCTCTAACCGCTCCTTCTCTGTCGCTCTTACTAACAACTCCTCTACCCCGGTTCCCCTCATTGTGGGGGTGCCTCAGGGCTCTGTGCTTGGCCCTTTGCTGTTCTCCCTGTACACTCTCTCTCTAGGAGACCTTATTTCTTCTTTAGGTCTTAACTATCACCTATTTGCAGATGACATCCAGATATATTTAGACCCCCCTGCACTAACCACTGATGTCCAAACCCAGATTGGTAACTGCCTCCTGGCTATCTCCTCCTGGATGAACAGGCGCCACCTCAAACTTAACCTAGCTAAAACCGAACTCAAGGTCTTCCCGCCCCAAACCTGGCCCTCCTCCTCCTTTCACTGTTACTATTGATGGCATGACCATCAACCCTGTAAATTCTGCACGCTGCCTTGGGGTTACCTTTGACCAGTCCCTCTCCTTCGCTAACCATATTAATAACACTGCCAAAACCTGCCGCCTTTTTTCTCCGCAATATTGCCAAGATACGCCCCTTTCTTTCACAAGTAACAGCTAAAACACTAATCCATGCCCTTATCCTTTCCCGCTTAGATTACTGCAATCTCCTACTAACCGGCCTCCCGGACTCCCACCTCTCTCCCCTGCAATCAATTTTAAACTCTGCTGCCAGGATCCTCCTGCTCTCTCCTAAGAGGGAACCTGTTCAGCCATAATTAAACTCTCTTGCATGGCTGCCTGTTAAGCAAAGGAGCTTACAAAATCCTTCTGCTAACATTCAAAGCCCTTCACTCCTCTGCTCCTCACTACATTGCTTCACTGGTCTCTCTGCATGTTCCTGGTCGTCTCCTCCGCTCCTCTCAGAGCCTCCGTCTTTTTACACCATCCGCACCCACTGCGCTCTCTCGTCTTAACCCTTTCTATCTCGCTGCTCCCTGAATCCCTCCGTAGGGAAAACTCACCCACTCTCTTTAAGAAAAAGCTCAGACTGTACCTTTTGGAGCACTAAAACACTATTTTGTCTAGTCCTGCGCTTAAGGGCAAATGCCCATACCTGGTGCACTCTTACCTTCCAGTTTGTGCCTGTATGTTACCAAACCACTTAGATTGTAAGCTCTACGGGGCAGGGACCTCCTTCCTACTGTGTCACATGGCACTTATATCACTTGTCCTCCCTGTGTGTAATTTTGTATTCTGTAAGATTGTACAGTGCTGCGTACCCTTGGGGCGCTTTATAAATAAAGTTATACATACATACATACAAAGGTCAAACAGTAACAAAACCTAATTATTCTTTATTTTGGATCAGTGTATTTTTTTTTAAATTTAAATAAGGGAACAAGTAAAGCTAGAGTAAAGTTACCTGTCCAGATTCTAGCAGTGGTTCCATGATCTCTACACCTTCTGCATAGACTTGGATTAGTGCAAGTAAGTCCCTGGATTTCACAGCCTCAAGTAGCTCATTCAGTTTTTCTGCCCCAGTAGAACAGATCTTTCTGGAAAACCTCCGCTCCACGTACTTGGCAGTGATATATTCTTTACGTGCAATCCTGTGTACAATGCAGCGATAGAGGAAACAATCTTATAAGGGGAAATTCTATGTTGCAGATATTATAGGATAATACCATAATCAATTCTGGAATCCATGTGTGGAAAAGCACCTGCTTTACATATACACTGCAATCCTCGCTATATTACGGTAGTCATTTATACAGGTGGAAAACAATAAGGAATAAATAAACCACAAAATCCCAACTGATTACTTTGCTTGCAATAAAATAAGCGCAGGAGTGTTTATTGGATAGATTAAATTAAATAAATCTTACTCCTTCAGCCCACAGCCCACTCATCGCCTCCACATGCATAATTCCAGTTTAATTAATTAATGGGCTTGGAGGATTCAGAACAAATATCCAATTCAAATGATAAACAATAATCCCCTGTATCATGTGCCTGGATTTCATGTTCAAGGACCTGGATTGTTGTATGGTAGTTTCCCCTCCCCTGCAGTTTAAACTGTTGTGAACCAGGCCAAGTCCCACTGTAGATTTTTTGCACTTAAGCTACATACAGTATGCAGGTACAGTGGTCCTTCTAAGGCTGATGCCCCCACGGAGCAAGTAAGTCGCCCACAATAGATCTCTGCTACCACGGGCGACTAACTGCTCCGAAATGCATTTCCATCGACAACAATAGGAGTCTCCGGTGGAAAGGTCTATGCATCACTTTGGCTTTTTGGAAGTCGTGCAAAGTTTACTCCTGCAGGCGACTTTGAAAAAGCTGAAGAGATAAGTAGGCCTTTCCACCAGAGACTCCTATTGTTGCAGAAGGCATTTTGGAGCAGTTAGTCGCCTCTGGTAGCAGAGATCTATCACGGGCGACTAACTCGCTCCATGGCCCATCAGCCTTACACATGTCACCCCATGCAGATTTGTTGACTTATAAGTAAAGCAAAATAAATGAATATGTTAAAGTAAAAATAAGTGGCTGTGGGAAGCCAAGTGGAGGCGTTATCAGAGCTTACACAGTAGGCTTTGTCCATATCAGGGCAATGGTACTTTCTGCCCTCACGGTCAGTTCTAGATACAGACCAACAACAATAATAAATCTAGGCCTGACCATGACTTACACGTAGGCCTGAGAAGCCACTGTGTTCAGGTTACTCACATATCACTGGAGGGAGAAGGCTTGGCTGACGGAGACAGCAAATTCCCTTCCATAATATCATTGAAGCTATTGTTTCCTACATTCTTGGCCAGCTGCGGAGGGAAGAAAAGAGCGTGTCATTGTTCTTGGAAAAAGAGTATTTAGAAGGAGACAGCACATTTCCGATACTGAGCACATCAAACATCATTGTTTCATCCACATATTGTATCAATGATAAACGACTCCTGTTAGATGCAGAGCTGTCTGGCAGCACATAAACCCTCCAAGCAGATGCCAGTATAGTACCAAGTTTATACAAAACTGAAAAATTAGATAACTTTACAGTTAAAGATATTGTATGTATGTATATCTTTATTTATGTTACTTATGTACGCAGCGCTGTGCAGCAGAATAGATTACTACAACAGGGGATCATTAAAATAATAATAAATCCAAAGTATAACAATAAATACAAATAAATACAAGGTACAGTTGCAATAAGTTAAGAATCAAAGAGACAAAAGGATAGAGGTCCCTGCCCCGTAGAGCATACAATCTAAATGGGACAGTAATAATATAAAGGGAACTTCAAGCTGCAGGGGTCATTTTCTGACTCCGAAGGCCACAAAGGCATCATATTTATATGGCAAAAGATAAACTGATACCCAGTATTCACTGCCACTGTGACATAGCCAAAGTAATATCTCCATGCTTAGTTGCTTTAGCTGTTTGCTCTCCATTTATTTGTGACTTATGCTGAAATGCCACTAGGACTGTCAGAATGCAGGGTCCAGTGTAGTTAAACTACTGGTGGAAGTGCAAAGGCTAATTAATATAAATAGATCAACCCTACTAGGGGACTGAGACAGGGGGCCTGTATTCTTTAATATCAGCCCTGTCACAGTGAGACCAATAACCTGCCATCAAATAATAAAGAATGAGTGCAGGGCTAGGTGGTGAGCAGGAGCAATAGCCTAGGGATGGACATATACATTAACAGGGCATCATTTACAGTACTTACCAAGAGTTCAGAAGTCCCTAATTTGTCTAATTCCAGAGATTGGATTCTAGAGATATGAACCCCCATTTCCCTATGTATGCCCGAACATTCTATACAGGTTAAAATCCCAAGGTTTGTGGAAAGCCATGTCGGGTCTGTGAAAATAAATGGAAAACAACGTGATTAATAATGTTTTAAGAGATTTTCATTCATCCAGGACATGGGGTATTTAGTATAAGTAAATCTAGAGCAACTGGACTTGCCGAGTAATCATTGAAGACATTTCAATACTCATCTGAGCAGCTTCTTCAGTTCTACTTGCGCTTAGACAATGAATTGTTAAGCGCAATGGCTACTAACAGCAGATGGCAGCATATCCCTACCCAGAGCAGCCCTTGCATGCCCTACTGAATTTCCAGACAGGCAATAACAATTTTGACAGCGCAGACACTGCAGATGATGATTGATCTTGTCAGTGGGAATACTGCTGTAATGTGTGTCAGAATGCCTAGCGTGTTCCCTGATGCTGCTTTTCATGCAGTATTATTAAAGGGATACTGTCCTCCCTGTGCCTAATCTCTCAATAAGCTCATTATCATTGGGCAGCCCCATGACACCCCAAAGCAGTGAGTAAGTGGCATTCAGTAGAAGTGGGTGTATTCTGGAAGAGTTGCCAGGCTTATTTAGGCTAAATGCACAAAACTCAAACAAACTGAATTTCAATTAAGAATCAACTTTCAGTTCTGGAATTAGCAAATATCTGTGTTCCTTTATATGTCTGAATTGCATTGCTCATCTGCTTGAACTGATTTTGCTCGTCTGCTTGAACCAATTTGCTTGTCTCTGGTCACAAACCTTAATGCTTAAAGAGGGCCATGCATGGGCCGATTTCAGTCCTTTAGACCGGTTTGGCAGCTTATCTGCCCCTGTATGGGCACCCCTGACAGGCCTGAAATCAGCCAGATCTCGATCGACCAGGTTTGATTTTTTTCTTCGGATCGGGTACTGCATTGGCTCGTTGATGCTGCCCCTATGCCCGCTGTTTTAATTAAATCGTTTGGCCCTAGGGCAAAACAATCTAATTAGCCCAGTACTGCCCACCCGTAGGTGGGCATATCAGGACAAGATCTGTTTGCTTGGCAACCTTGCCAAATGAACGGACCTTACTGTGTATGGCCACCTTAAGGCACTGGTGTTTAATGCTGCTGGATTTACTTAAAGCAGTAGTTCACCTTTAAATTAATGTTTAGTATAATGTAGACAGTCTTATTCTGAGACAATTTGCAACTGGTCTTCATTATTTATTATTTGTGGTTTTGAGTTATGTAGGTTTTTGCTCGGCAGCTCTCTAGTTTAGAATTTCAGCAGCTATCTGGTTGCTATGGTCCAATTTCACCTAACAACCAGGCAGTGGTTTGAAAGAGAGGCTGGAATATGAATAGAGGAGGGCCTATATAGAAAGAGAAGTAATACAAAGTAACAATGACAAAAAAATTGTAGCCTCACAGAGCAAACGTTTTTTGGACGCCAGGGGTCAGTGACCTCCATTTGAAAGGTGGAAAGAGTCAGAAGAAGGCAAATAATTAAAAAACCATCAAAAATAAAAAATTTGCACCGAATCTAGCATTCAGTTCTTGATTTGGCCAAGATTCTGGCTTTTTCAGATATTCGTCTGAATCCAAAAAATACTGGATTTGGTGCATCCCTATGAAAAATGAAGGGGTCGCAGTATTATGTGACGTTATCAAGCTTCCCTGTGTGACCCTTTCGGTTGTACCCATCTACATAATACTAAGTAAGCTGAGCATAAACAACCCACTTAGTGCATGTGTAATACCACAAAGCTACATACCCGGTGACCCACAATCACAGCAAACTTCATTTCCAGGCGTTTTCTGTACATCGTCTATAATGGCCTTAGTCAGATCCTCCAGGCTGCTCTCGCCAGTGCTCTGGTCTCCCCGGAAAGCCATATTGAGTGCATCTTCTTTGCTATTTGTCAGAACTGATATCCACCTGTTACAGAAGAACACACTGTTATGTTAATATTAGAACAGGGTACAGATGAAACTTTATGAAAAAAACTCTAAGTAACTTTTTTAAATTACATTTTTTGAATTATTAAATCCAGCTATTGAATTATTACTATTATAATATCTTGGATGCTGTCTGGTTGCTATGGTCTGATTTAACCTAGCAACCAGGCAGTTGTTTGACAGAAATATGAATAGAGGGACTACATGTTTTCAGGCTACTGTGTTGTACTGGAAGGTACAGTACTGCTTGGTAACAGCAAGCAAGAATGGTAACGTTCCCATAATAACCCAGTATGGCAGCTCTCATGTACAGACTGCCAAGGCCAAAGGATGCTACTCGGTCCTCATTCTCCTAGACCTTTCCTCTGCTTTTGATACTGTCGACCATTCTATTCTTATGCAAACTCTCTATTCTCTGGGTATCCGGGATCAGGCAGCATCCTGGTTCTCTTCCTATCTCTCTAACCGCTCCTTCTCTGTCGCTCTTACTAACAAATCCTCTACCCCGGTTCCGCTTAGTGTGGGGGTGCCTCAGGGCTCTGTGCTTGGTCCCCTGCTGTTCTCCCTGTACACTCTCTCTCTAGGAGACCTTATTTCTTCTTTAGGTCTTAAATACCACCTATATGCAGATGACATCCAGATATACTTAGACCCCCCTGCACTAACTGCTGATGTCCAAACCCAGATTGGTAACTGCCTCCTGGCTATCTCCTCCTGGATGAACCGACGCCAGCTCAAACTTAACCTAGCTAAAACAGAGCTCATGGTCTTCCCACCCAAACCTGGCCCTCCTCCTCCTTTCACCATTACTATTGATGGCATGACCATCAACCCTGTAAATTCTGCACGCTGCCTTGGGGTTATCTTTGACCAGTCCCTCTCCTTCTCTAACCATATTAATAACACTGCCAAAACCTGCCGCTTTTTCCTCCGCAATATTGCCAAGATACGCCCCTTTCTTTCACAAGCAACAGCTAAAACACTAATACATGCCCTTATCCTTTCCCGCTTAGATAACTGCAATCTCCTACTAACCGGCCTCCCAGACTCCCACCTCTCTCCCCTGCAATCAATCTTAAACTCTGTTGCCAGGATCCTCCTGCTCTCTCCTAAGAGGGATCCTGCTCGGCCTCAATTAAGCTCATTAGCATGGCTGCCTGTCAAGCAAAGGATAGCTTACAAAATCCTTCTGCTGACATTCAAAGCCCTTCACTCCTCTGCTCCTCACTACATTACTTCACTGGTCTCCCTACATGTTCCTGGTCGTCTCCTCCTCTCCGCTCGTCAGAGCCTCCGTCTTTTTACACCATCCACACCCACTGCGCTCTCTCAGCTTAAACCTTTCTATCTCGCTGCTCCTTACCTCTGGAACTCTATCCCTGAATCCCTCCGTAGGGAAAACTCACCCACTCTCTTTAAGAAAAAACTCAGCTGTTACCTTCTGGAGCACTAAAACATTATTTTGCCCAGTCCTGCGCTTAAGGGCAAATGCCCATACCTGATGCACTCTTACCTTCCAGTTTGTGCCTGTATGTTACCCAACCACTCAGATTGTAAGCTCTACGGGGCAGGGACCTCCTTCCTACTGTGTCTCATACCACATGGCACTTATATATATATATATATATGTTTACATATATGTATTTATTGTATTTATTTATTATATCACTTGTCCTCCCTGTGTGTAATTTTGTATTCTGTAAGACTGTACAGCGCTGCGTACCCTTGTGGCGCTTTATAAATAAAGTTATACATACATACATACAATAAGACTGGGTAATTATAGGGGTAATTATATCTTAGTTGGGATCAAGTACAGGTACTGTTTTATTATTACAGAGAAAAGGGAATCATTTAACCATTAAATAAACCCAATAGGGCTGTTCTGCCCCCAATAAGGGGTAATTATATCTTAGTTGGGATAAAGTACAGGTACTGTTTTATTATTATCCGTAATTCGGAACTTTCTGGATAATGGGTTTCCAGATAAGGGATCTGATACCTGTATAACATGAGAGGAAAGTGGTGGCACTAATCTGTGGGGATGGTACAATGACCCCTCGGTTGAGCCTACGAGCAATAAACAGGCACATTCAGCTTTGGGGTGGCTGAGATTTAGGTATTGACCATGAAATGACTATACCCCGAGGAATGCAAAACACGTTCCTGCATTAAATAAATGCCTATTGCTGCATTCCTTTCATGATAACACAATGAAAATAAATGGTATTTTATGACTCACTGAAACTCCCTTTATACTGTGTAAACTAAATAAATTGTACTTTATGACTCAATGAAACTCCCTTTATACTGTGTAAACTCCAATTCTCAAGGAGACATTACAGCACCTCTGTGACTATGAACTGAAACTCCCTGCACCCCTATCTGCCTGGGATGCACATGTAAGTCTTTCACTTACGCAATGTATTCTTGTTCGTCCTCTGCTTGGAAGTGGTATGTTCTGTTGTCTGCAAAGGAAAACAAGATAAAAAAAAATAATATATAAGTACCAATTGGTAAAGCAGAGACATTTATTATGAAATTTGTAAGAATGAAATATAAGCAAACTAAAAAACAAACAAACTGTGAGATAAATTAGATGAAGATATAATTAGGTATTTTAAAATAACCAAAGATACGTTCCTTTGCCTCATTAAAGGGAACCTGTCACAAAGTCAAAATTAAACATAAAACCCAAATCCTTTTTTTAATTAAATCATCCATACCTGTTATAAATGTATTTAAAAATCTGAGCTGTCAGTCATATATTGCAATATACGATTGACAGCTCAGATTTTTAATTACAATTTAAACCGACTCGGCAGCTTATCTGCCACTGTATGGGACCCTCTAACAGGCCTCATCGACCAATATCTGCCAAAAGATTGGCCAGATGTCTATTGGACAGATGAGATTTTCATGCGGATCAGGGACCGCATTGGCTCATTGATGTGGTCGTTGCTCTGACTTTTCCTATGCCCTTCATTGCCATACCCAAGAGCCAGACAATCGCATTAGCACCATATTCCCTATCCAGGGTGAGCATATTGGGGAAAAGCTTTGCTCGTTTGGTGACCTCACCAGACGAGCAAACCTTACCATGTATGGTCACCTTAAATGCTCTGTAATAAAGGTGGGTGGAATTTCTGCCATAAAGAGAGACAGGATTGCTGCTTTGCACTGTCACAGCAATTAGACAGAGCTAAATGTTCTACATAGATCTATGGTTGAACTATGTAGGGGGTTATTTAGCTCATCTTCGGCTGGGGGCCCACTGGGGCATTCTCTGGTGCTCCGGCAGTCCAGTCCAACCCTTTTCATTTTTGAAATGCTGCCTTTCCATCATTAAGAGGATACTATCCTCTCGATGAGTCTCACTACAGAATCATACGGATGTGCTGAGAGACCAGCAATCAATCCCATAGGCCGTTGTCTGCACAACTGTATTCATTCTGTGCAATATGAATAAATGTGTAAATACACAATGAGCACATACGTGAGATGAGATCAAAGCATTTCTTCTCATCAGCGTTCGGCTTGACTTGGCAGGTCAGCAGGTTCAGCTTTGTCGGTGGCCTGTTTGACTGGAATGATACAATGTCAATAAAGTTTGAGGAATTTGGGTCAGCGGACACATTTCAATAGGCAGGGTGGTTTCTTTGCTTCTCTACAACAGTATCACATTCTTGGTATTAATAGAGGGAGAGAAAATCCCTTCAATGCCAACAATAGCTACTCAGATGTATTTGACAACCTATATAGTGAATAAAGTACCCCCTATTGTAACATATAGGGATATTGTAAGCCCCCGAGGAGTTCCTTATAATATATAGTGAATAAAGTACCCCCCTATTGTAACATATAGGGATATTATAAGCCCCCGAGGAGTTCCTTATAATATATAGTGAATAAAGTGCCCCCTATTGTAACATATAGGGATATTATAAGCCCCCGAGGCGTTCCTTATAATATATAGTGAATAAAGTACCCCCTATTGTAATATTATAAGTCACTGATGCGTTCCATGACCATAGGCCTCCTGCTTTCATACAGGTCATGGAACTCCGAGGTGACTTCTAATATCCTTATATTTTACAACAGGGGGTACTTTATTTATTATAATATACAAGTTTCAGTCATGTGACAGAAATTACATCACTAAGCTCCGATTATAACTGATGACATGACTAAGCACCATTTATAAGGATATCATTTACAGTTTGGTCCCATAGGGAAATTAACTGTATATTATATATAAATTAGTTGAGCACAACTTTCCCTTTTTTTGCTATAGCTTATACAGGAGCAGTGGCCAGCTCCTTGTTGTAGCTCCCACCCCTCCCAGCTGCAGTCAGGTGATCCCAGTGGAGCCAATAAAAGGGCAACCATATGGGGGTTTTAACCTTGAAAGCAAGTAAGTTGCAGGTAAAACTTAGTCCCTTGGCTAAATGTATATTGAAGCAGTAGAATTCTTAATGAATCGCATAAGTCAGTGTAGGAACTGGTCAAAAGGGATGACTTTGACGCAGTTGGCCAGCTTGAAGTATATTGCAATATATGGACAAACAATCCCTGTTTTGCTTAAAGGGAAGGGCATTTCTTAGTAGCTTAAATGCACCGAATGTCTTAATGTTCTATATATTGATAATGGGTGAGTGCAGAGGATCTCTTGTTGTTGTTTCTATGTATTTCGTGGTCACAACCTCATTGCACCCCCGCCTAATGGTTTAAAATTTAGTGGTTGAGCACAACTTTCCCTTTTTTTGCTATAGCTTATATATAAATTATATATAACAATATAAAGGTTTCATGACAGATGTCACTTCACTTTGATCATTTCCAAAGACCCCTAAAGCTTAGCTTCTCAACATCAGCTCAGAGCTCACTGAGCACGAGCAGTGCCACTGACACACAAAGATGGCTTAATAAGGTCCAAGATAGGGAGCTGGATCATTACTATTATAGGGCTAGTGAATGTCTGTGTAGTTACAATATGTTTAACATATGTAATGCAACATTTTTAGTCATATTCATTTATAAGCTTTAGTTTTCTTTTTATCTACATGACCTCTCTTGTCCAAACTGGCAGCTGACTGCTCTGCACATGGAACCAGACCATGGCTCTGTTATCTGACTGCTCAGACTTCAATCGCGCTGGCTGGTATTTTATTTTACTGTTTTATCATCTGTTCTGAAAATGACCCGACAGAACACACAGGCTGATTTCCCTGTAGGCCCAACTGTACTAAACATTGCAGAGTGGAGCTGCTGGGCACACAGACTGTTCCGAGCAGTTGGATCTCCATGAGCAAGCGGCTAATTGCTGCCTGCATTCACTGGAACACCGGCTGCCAAGTCCTGTCAGCGGATATCTGCTCTTGCTATAATAGTGTGTGAAGCAAGGTAAATATATTTTCATTCATTGCCTGTTATACATGCGGATGAGCAGATTTATTTGTTACTTATACTTGTGTCTTTGTGTCAACACAATCTGTACACTTCTGCAGAACCACATTTTGAGCGAACCTAGCAAGACTGTTCCTGCTGAATTGTGCTTAGTACAGGGGAATCCCTATGCTGCCATAGTTTTATGGTATCTCTCTGTACAGGCTATGAGCAAACTTAGGGGGCTGTTCCTGCTGAATTGTGCTTAGTACAGGGGAATCCCTATGTGCCATAGTTTTATGGTATCTCTCTGTACAGGCTATGAGCAAACTTAGGGGGCTGTTTCTGCAGAGAAGGAGAGAAGAAGAAAACCATTACTGGAAGTTTTAGTGCACAAACTGAAGCCAGTGGCTACAAAAGCGATGTCGGCTTCTTGGGAGGTAGAGGTTTAAAATTATGGGAACTGTAAGTGAGAGACAGGAGCTCAGAAAGCCATGGGTACCTGATTGTTACTGGGGTAATAAGTGACTGTCAAGTGAATGTCAGGGCTGGTAAGACAAAGGACACACACACATTTGGCTGCCTTGCCCCAAAAACAATATGGCCAATCACCTTGTTGTGTAAGTGAAACAGAATAACCTTGCCAGTATAGCAGTCTTTTTCAGATACACTTCCCTTAATACCCAGCTGGGGCAGGAATACAGTGCAGTGCAGATAGATCTGCAGCCAGGCACCCACATCAGTACAAAGGGGTGACAGTCAGTGACATACCGTTGCATGGGAAATGGTCAGGATTCCATTTTTCACAGTGCACTTCCTCCTCTGCCATACTTTCCGGATGCTACAATATAAACACAGATATATATATATATATTACTTAATACAAGAAGCTGTTATCTGTACAACATTGAGTACACTAGGCAGGTTCCTAATCTCAAAGGATTCAGGAATCTAAATGATGTTATAACCATAGCATAATCCTATGTACTGACATATACACATTCAGTGGCTAGATACAGTGTAAGCCTGATGCAGTTACACTACAGTAGTTAGCTGCTAGGGACAAAAGTTATTCACAGTGGATTCTACCAGTGGCACTGTTCTATTGCTGGTTAAAACTACTCCTGAACCCCTCCCGTGAATACAGTGATGCCTTGGTTTGGCAGCTCTGTATTCACAAGGGCCAGTATATGGATACCCCCTAGCTTGCATGTCCAATAGCATTTCAGCACTTGAGTCTATGGGATGTGTAAATGTGGCTCAGTGTTCAAATAGAGAATATGTATAACAAGACTCACCCCCCCTGTTAACTTCTGTATAATGATGAGAAAAGAGCTGCTTATTATGCTGAGCTGTTATCATTCCTTGCACTGTATCTCATGATTGTACATTACACAGGCACAGAATGGGTTGGCACTAATCTGGGTTAATTACAATATGTTACAGTGAGTAGAAAGTAACATTTAGAGGAGATTAGCACGGAGTGGGAAGGAGAATGGGTTCCCAGCATGACCCAGTGCAAAAGGAACAAGGCTCTTTGATGTATCATGTAACTGCAATTTTATACTTGTTTTGCTGTTTCAGCATCAAAGGAACAATCTGGAAGAAACAAGCAGTTCATCCCTTGGGTGCCGGAGACCTTTAAAAGCCACGTAAGCAACACACAAGGCGATGGTAAACTGCTCGCAGGCCGGGACAAAATGTAGTTTAACTTGTTAAAGAGACATAACCAACCTTCCCATCCCTGCATTTCTCTTTCAGACGTATAAGAGTTCTTTATAGGGCTGTATACTTTAAAAAGCCTTATTAAAATTAATTCAACTCCCAGCAGCCTCTAACACCAGACAAAGTACCACAGGTTGGACAGTCCTGCTTTATATAAACCACCCTGCTTTGTCCAGGCCCCACCCATACCCAGGAGCACCTAGCACACAAAGACCCAAGGAGACCATATAGGGTGAAGACACACGGAGCTACTAGTAGCAGCTACTAAAATAGACAATGCTGATCATTTGCTGATAACTGTCTCTACGTGTGTTTTAGCAGAGGCAATTCTCAGTATTGTCTATGGCAGTAGCTGCTACTAAGTAGCTCTGTGTGTCTTCACCCATAGAGATAATAAAGGAATCAACATTACAGATGGTCACTTTCTATCTGATGGGCCACATCCTTCCCATTCCCAACCTACCCATCACTTTTTTTCAGCAGGTAGCCTTTCTTCTCGCTGCCATACTCCTTGTTCCCCTGGAGCTGGTGCATGCTGTAGCCTGCCTGCTTACTCTGGGAATCCTGGGGAAGGGATACATGGATAAGTAGTGTTATAAGGGTATAAATAACAACTGTATAGCACAATATGTGCGTAATTTTTGCAAGGTGCGGACCCCCTGCCACAGGATGAATGTGCCAGTTATTGCTCTTAATCTGAAATTAACTTTTTATGTTTTTGTGGCTTTCCAGTTTGATGCTTAAACTTGAAATGCAGTTGCTGGGATCACCGGCCTAGCAACCAGGCATTTGTTTGAGCATCAGACAATATGAATAAAAAACGGGGAGGATTTATGGTGGAAATCACAATGAGACACATGTAGAGCAATTCATATTGAATGTAGGTGTCACTTACTCTTCTAGACTTCGATCAGGGAAAGCAAAAAGAAAAAAACAGGGGAAGAAAAGCAAAGCGACAATTAAACAGAAGTCTTTATGGCAAACATATGGACATCAAGAGCCCCCTCTACACTCATCCATTATCAATATATATAGGGCATTCAGACATTCTGTGCATTAAGCTACCTAAGATGAATTTTGTGGTCACAGCCTCATTACACCCCCGCCTAACTGTTTAAAATTTAGTGGTGAGCACAAAAAAAAGGGCAACCATTTGGTTTTAACCTTGAAAGCAAGTAAGTTGCAGGTAAAACTCAGTTCCTTTGTTAAATGTATAATGAAGCAGTAGAATTCTTAATGAATCAGATAAACGTGCATATAGGACTGGCCAGACCGGGGGTGAGTGAGTGTAGGACAGGCCAGACCGGGGGTGAGTGAGTGTAGGACAGGCCAGACCGGGGGTGAGTGAGTGTAGGACAGGCCAGACCGGGGGTGAGTGAGTGTAGGACAGGCCAGACCGGGGGTGAGCGAGTGTAGGACAGGCCAGACCGGGGGTGAGCGAGTGTAGGACAGGCCAGACCGGGGGTGAGCGAGTGTAGGACAGGCCAGACCGGGGGTGAGTGAGTGTAGGACAGGCCAGACCGGGGGTGAGCGAGTGTAGGACAGGCCAGACCGGGGGTGAGCGAGTGTAGGACAGGCCAGACCGGGGGTGAGCGAGTGTAGGACAGGCCAGACCGGGGGTGAGTGAGTGTAGGACAGGCCAGACCGGGGGTGAGTGAGTGTAGGACAGGCCAGACCGGGGGTGAGTGAGTGTAGGACAGGCCAGACCGGGGGTGAGCGAGTGTAGGACTGGCCAGACCGGGGGTGAGCGAGTGTAGGACAGGCCAGACCGGGGGTGAGTGAGTGTAGGACAGGCCAGACCGGGGGTGAGTGAGTGTAGGACAGGCCAGACCGGGGGTGAGTGAGTGTAGGACAGGCCAGACCGGGGGTGAGTAAGTGTAGGACTGGCCAGACCGGGGGTGAGTGAGTGTAGAACAGGCCAGACCGGGGGTGAGCGAGTGTAGGACAGGCCAGACCGGGGGTGAGTGAGTGTAGGACAGGCCAGACCGGGGGTGAGTGAGTGTAGGACAGGCCAGACCGGGGGTGAGTGGGACATAGTTAGCCAGCTTGAATATATTGCAATATATGGACAAACAATCCCTGTTTTGCTTAAAGGGGAGGGCACTGTTGGCAGCTTAATGCCCTATATATATTGATAATGGGGGAGTGCAGAGGGGCTCTGGTTGATGTCTATGAGTTTTGTGGTCACAGCCTCATTGCACCCCGGCCTAATAGCTTAAAATGCATTGGTGAGCACAACTGACCCTTTTTTGTTATGTAATAGCAAGAAACCTACAGGTTTGGTTATGTTGCACCGCAATACTTTATAATTATGCTTTATGCCCCTTAGACTCCAGGGAAAAGAGAAGGCAAAGCTCACTGCAAGGCGCAAACCAAGCTCACAGGTTGAGCCAGGGCTGTTGGTTATAGTGGAAGCAGATCCAGTGATTCCTAGGGTCCCGGGAGGTATTGGGGGCATAGTGCGGCCAATGATGGATAATCAGTTTTAATATTTGTTTATGAAATTGTCTTATTAAGGGGGGCCCTAAAAGCCTAGAAAATTCTGCTTACCCAGGGGCATAATTCCATGAGATTACACTGTGACACACACACACAAACTTTCATTTAAAGGAGGAACTATCACTTTTACAAAAATACTGGGAATTCGGGAAGCACCGAATCCAGGATTCTAATTTGACCAAATCCATGCTCCTGGCCAAACCGAATTGGAATCCTTAAAATCATGTGACTTTTTGTCACATACACAGAGAAGTTAAACAATTTCAAGCATGCGGTGCTCTTTATCCCTTCCATTTTGGTTTTTGGATTTGGTTTGGCCGAATCCTTTACGAAGGATTCAGGGTTCGGCCGAATCCATTTTTTCTACGAGTGCTGCATATGAAATATATTTTTCCAAAAATGTTAGACCACTGCTATTAATAAGCTAAACAAGGAAGAAGAAAGGGCCATGGGGTCCCAACAGCTGTTCAGTAAATCAGTGAGTACAGTATGAGTACATGGGAGAGTGCAGCACAAGTATATGAGTGAATGCAACACGTAGAACTTATTCATCATTAAGGGTTCACAAACTTGCATGCTGACATACCCGTTAATAACAAATCAATGCCTGTTTATAATTAAATAAAAAACTAGTTATAGATCCTACAATTTCCCCAGCCTAAATGGAAATGACCTGTAAAAACCCCATTTCTCCTCTTATTATTAGTGTGTCCTCTCCCCCAAATGCTGAAGGTCACAGAAACACTGCAGACTGAACAGCCCCTCTGCAGCATGAGTTCATTGCAGCGTCTGGCCACTAGAGGGAGCGTGCTTATCCTACTGGCGCACACTGGGATATTTCCTGTCCCTCTGATGTAATAAAAGGCATGTGATAGGCCGTTAAACAAATGCTGACTCATTAACTCTTTAACACCCTGACACTGGGATAAAAATGCTTGGGGCCCGGGGGCTCCTCTCTAGAACTGAGGGTAATAGTTATTCTGCAACCCAGGTAGCAATGTAATGGTTAACAAAGGGCAACTCCCAGTTGCAATATGCTGCAAGCCCATATGTTACACAGGGAATATCTTTGTATTCAGTGTGCATCTCCCACCCAGGTTATTGTGCTTTGCTGGCTAGAGACAGAACACTATATAAAGGAGAGTGTAACCCTATACTGACAGTATCGCATGGCTGTATTCTGACCTGCACACACAAGCTGGCACACAATGATGCTTCAATTGCTGCAGGGAACCTGGGGACCAGCACATCCACTCCCTTCCCCAAGAAAGCACGCCACCCATGCTATATTATTATTATAAGGGGGTGCTGGCATAGAATAAAAGGCTTCATCGCCGCACAGACACTTAGCAGCGCACTACACGCATACAGCAAGCTTTTCCTTAAAGGAACAGTTCAGTATAAAAATGAAACTGGGCAAAATAGACAGACTGTGCTCAATAAAAAATGTTTTCAATACAGTTAGTTAGGCTGGAGTGGGCAGATGTCTAACATAATAGTCAGAACACTATTTCCTCCTTTACAGCTGTTAGCAGTCCGTAGCCAATCAGTGAGATGAGGTGAGGGGCAATATGGAACATAACTGTTCAGTTAGTTTGCATTTGTATCTGACCAGAGTGCTTACAAACTCACTGAACAGTTATGTCCAAAGTGCCCCCCCCCCCCCTAAAATCACTGGCTAACTAAAAGTGGCTGATTTTAGCTGCCAGTTCGGCAGCTTATCTGCCTGTGTATGGGCACCAACGACGGGCCTCCCCGACCGATATCTGGCCTGAAATAGGCCAGATCTTGATTGGACAGGTTTGATTTTTACGTTGGATCGGGGACTGCATCGGTTCTTTGATACGGTCCCTGAACTAATGATGCCTATGCCCGCCATTTTAATTAGATCGTCTGGCCCTAGGGCTAAATGATTGAATTAGCCTGGTATCGCCCACCCCTAGGTGGCCATATCGGGAGAAGATTCGCTCATTTGGCAACCTAGATCTTACCGTATAGGGCCACCTTAAGAAGTTAGAGAGCTGTAAAGGAGGAAGCAGAGTTCTGGCTAACATAAGTTACACATCTGCCCACTCCAGCCTTTATAGATTACATTTTTTTGCCTAAGTATATAAGAAATAATTTTTATTTTGCAATTCTAGCCATTTTACACAGTTTAATTTTTACACTTAACTGTTCCTTTAAGAGCTGCATTGATTGTGTAAGCGGCCAGTGACGGGGTTCTGACCCACCAACACAGTGACATATGAATAATGTACGGCACCGTGGGGCGCACTGCACGTGACGGCTGGCAGAGTTGGACACATACAGGGCTGGCAGAGAGAAGTCGGCAGCAGATGGGAGACACACACAGCATATGGCAGGTACAGACTCAACAAGGAAAAGTGGGCAGCACATGATTGGCGCACAGAATGCGGCTCACATAGGGAGAGGAACGTGCCTGCAACAGATTATTCAGGGGCACCAAAGGGCACATAGAAAAAGCACAAGCAGTACAGTAGGGAGACACACAGAGTATGTTGCCTATCCCTTGGCTATATCTTCAGTTCAACCATCTTTTCTACAAATATACAATAAAGGTCGTACTTAGGCATGCATTCTAGTCTGACACTACTTGCATACAATGGATAAAAAAGGTTGGGGTTCTATTGGATCCCTAGCCCGCCCCAATGCCCACATTGGACTCGGACCAAGAGGCATACACACTGAGCAGCCAGGGTGGCACAACACTGGTTGCCAGGAGCAACTTTCATTACACTGGCTACCAGCATGGTACAGCACTGACAGCTCCAAGACAGAAATCCCCTACACTGGAAGGAAAGCAAGCTTATAGAATGTGTTGGCTACAAGCGGTGGCTGCTTACATTCAGAACGGCCTGAACTCTATTGAAGGGATGTTACCACTTGCTCTCCAAAAAAAACAAGGGCTGCTGAGCTCTCAAGAATTAGTGTTTGCAGACTGACTCCTGGCCGTCACTTTATATCGTAAATGTAACACCTTATATCAGCAGGCAGGGGGCAGTGTTGTGAATAGGAAGTGAGAAATGTACCACTCAACTGTTTCCCCAGGAAAATCATTTCTAGAAACATACACTTGGCATGAATCATGATAAAAGGCCTACTGTATATTAGCAATGTGTACCAGTTTAGCAAGAGACCCAGGCTGAAGATCACTATTGTAGAGAATGAGTATGAAGCATATTTCCTACTCAGAGACCTGAAATCCCACCTACCTCCTTCTGATCCAGCTGTAAAGAGGATTTTATCAGGTCTCGCAGGGCAGTGAGCTGTTTCTTCTCCTCATCTTGGGTCTGCTTAATCTGGAAAGAAAGCATACATACACATTTAATATCTGACAGATCTCTAATTTTAACTTACCCTTTAATTATATTAGAGGAACACATTCCTTAATGTCCTATATACCTATGTAGGGGTTTACCAAAAATGGGCCCTTAGGACAGACACCCCTAGACTAGGCCACTGGTTGGTGCTAGTTAAACTGGGACATTGGGATGACTGGGTTCTACATAGTTAACAGGGAGTATACCTGTAGTTCGGGTTATGGCCACCGGGTGGTGCATAGGCCCATATAAAGGGTTGCAGCCATGTGCTGAGGGCCATCTTGAGCCACCTTAGGCTGGGATAGCTCCTGGGACCAGGAGCTTCCCCTGATAGAGTTATTAGATAGTAGTTTCTTGTGATAGGACATTCTAGGAGTGTCATGTAGGACACCAAGCTAGAATGGGCGGAAATTGCCCCTCCAGGAGTGGTAGGGGGGTTAAGACCCCCCCAGCATTACATCTGCTGGAGTGCAGGGCATTAAGTGGCTAGGTAGGTGGACAATTCCCCGCTAGTCCAGGAGTCCGGATCTGAGGGTGCCATACGTTAGTACTGATGTGGGTCCTTGTGGTGAAACTCCTAGCATGGGTACTGAGAACTCCAAAGGGAGGGTCTCACCGATAGTACCGGGGATAGCACCTAGATGGGAGCACATTTGGGAAACCCGTGAGGTAGTACCAACAGGAAAAGGTTCTCAATGAGAAGTAAGGAGATATGCCCTGCCGTGTGTATAAATGATATGCCGCTCCTGGAGAGGTCTCTGCCTGAATAAACCATAGCATTCATTCTATATACAACTGTGTCTGCTGTGAGTATCTACCCAGCCCAGAGGACCACTACTACGCTGGTAAGGAATAACTCAAAGAGTGAGTACATCACACCGGGAGTACGTGGGTCCCAAAGGGGCATAGCATCCTGATCGTTTCCCAGGGGTTGGATAACACAACACCATCCCTGGGTGGAGGCACGCCATTAAGGGGAGAAATCCCTGTAAACCCCCCATAGTAAGCGGGGGCTCAGGACTCCTGTAGCGCCAAAGTATCGTGCTCCAACGGGTAGTGCCACAAGAATCCGCTAAAGTGGCCTACACCTATATCTATCTATCTATCTGACATTAAGACATTTGTGCCTCTAATATAATTAAAGGGTAAATATGCCTACACACAGTACATACAAATGAATATCATGTCACTAAGTCAATACTATCAGGGAACCTTAGTAAATGGCTGCAATTAGATACGACTTTTGAAGTCCCCGTCACCTCTGGGGTGCATGTACAGGGGCCCCTATTCTGAGAAACAGGCCGGGCAGCCCGCATATGATAGCTCTCACTCACTGCAGCTTGCCAACCTCCCAACAACTGACCTAACTGTTGCTGCCACTTAAAGGGATGGTTCCCCTTTACATTGACTTAGGGGTCACTGACCCCGACAGCCAAAAACGATTGCTCTGTGCGCTTACAAATCCATTAATATTGTTAGTTTTATTACTTATCTTACTCTTCAACTCCTCTCCGATTCATATTCCAGTCTTTAATTTAACCCACTGCCTGGTTGCTAAGGTAAACAAGACCCTAGCAACCAGATAGCTACTGAAATTCCAAACCGGAGAGCTGCTGGTTTGATGATAGAGGCATCTGTATCCTAAACTGAAAAGTTTACATATATTATAATACATGAAATCAGACATAAGCATATATTTATACACAATGTAGAAATGCATGGGGTAGTACTGCCCTATGGCGCTCACAGATACCCCTTCTTGGTGCAGATCTCTTTCTTTTAAGAGGTTACGTAAGGGCAGGAAGGGAAAAAAATCTGTGCAGCTGATATATCACCCCCTCAGCAGGTCTGTAATAAACTCTGGTGCTTAATTAGAGAGACATTTATGGGAATACACAAGCGGTATAATGATCTGATTGGAGATCCACACTAGTTTTTTGGCGAGGGCCCAGGCCTTTCCCGAGTGGGATCAATAGATATTGATTGCATGATGACAAATACAGCAGGACGTATAGGCAAAAACAAACAAGTGCCAGTTCTGCGACTGAGGTTAAATAAGCTCACTGCTACTCTAACAGATGTCCCTGATTTACAGAAATTCATGAGAGGACATTTTCCATTGGCCCCTGGGTTACAGTAAAGCAGCAACCTATGCAAGGAAGGAGGGATGCACCGGATTCTCAACTGTCGGATTCGGCCATACCCCAAATCTTTTGTAAAGGATTTGGCCGAATACCGAAATGAATCTGAATTTACATATGTGAATTAGGACACAGAAGGATTACATTTATGTTACAAAAAGTCACATGATTTTACGGATTCGGATTCAGTTCTGCCAGGAGCATGGATTTGGCCGTGAATCCGGCTGAAAAAAGCAGAATCTTGGCCGAATCCCGACCAAATCCCGGATTCAGTACATGCCTACAATGAAGGGATCAGGCATTACCCCAAGTAACAAAATCGGCAACCTAAGTCCCATCTGTGTATGGGCGACCCTAGTCCCACCTGTGTATGGGCGACCCTAGTCCCACCTGTGTATGGGCGACCCTAGTCCCACCTGTGTATGGGCGACCCTAGTCCCACCTGTGTATGGGCGACCCTAGTCCCACCTGTGTATGGGCGACCCTAGTCCCACCTGTGTATGGGCGACCCTAGTCCCACCTGTGTATGGGCGACCCTAGTCCCACCTGTGTATGGGCGACCCTAGTCCCACCTGTGTATGGGCGACCCTAGTCCCACCTGTGTATGGGCGACCCTAGTCCCACCTGTGTATGGGCGACCCTAGTCCCACCTGTGTATGGGCGACCCTAGTCCCACCTGTGTATGGGCGACCCTAGTCCCACCTGTGTATGGGCGACCCTAGTCCCACCTGTGTATGGGCGACCCTAGTCCCACCTGTGTATGGGCGACCCTAGTCCCACCTGTGTATGGGCGACCCTAGTCCCACCTGTGTATGGGCGACCCTAGTCCCACCTGTGTATGGGCGACCCTAGTCCCACCTGTGTATGGGCGACCCTAGTCCCACCTGACCTGTTGGGCCCTAGTCCACTGTGTATGGGCGACCCTAGTCCCACCTGTGTATGGGCGACCCTAGTCCCACCTGTGTATGGGCGACCCTAGTCCCACCTGTGTATGGGCGACCCTAGTCCCACCTGTGTATGGGCGACCCTAGTCCCACCTGTGTATGGGCGACCCTAGTCCCATCTGTGTATGGGCGACCCTAGTCCCACCTGTGTATGGGCGACCCTAGTCCCACCTGTGTATGGGCGACCCTAGTCCCATCTGTGTATGGGCAACCCTAGTCCCACCTGTGTATGGGCAACCCTAGTCCCATATGTGTATGGATGCCATTATATAAGCAGGTCCTAATATCATTGCTCTGTGCCCATGGAAGTTCTCTACGTTGTGTCTTGAACTACAGTTCCCAGGATTTCCATGACAGCTTCAGCTCATAGTGCATGCTGGGAACTGTAGTTTAGTCATATCTGCACACACCCACTGGTTGGAGGTAAAAACACAGTTGAAACAGCAAAGTTGCCTATCCAATAGCTTAGCCTAGTTACCTGATTCCCAACAGATGGCCCCTTTTGGGACATCAGTAGCCACCCACTACTACCAGCTGCAGCCATTTTGAACAGTCAAGGGCAACATGTGAGGCACATGTTTGTCAGTGTGTATGTAATGTGTATATGTGATGGGGTTATTAGCCACATTCCCCCACACTATATCCCAACCCTTGGGGTTCCCCTGTCTGCCTGGCACCCCTCATAATCCTATTTAATGGAAAGCAGCCTGGGTGATCATTAGAACTATAAATTAGGCATAACCATGCAGGAATGATAAATCACTATGACCTATTATTACTTATTTAATTACCAGTCTTTTTTTTACTACTACAGCTTTCAGGTACAAGTAAACACTTTGTATGAAGTTATGATATCCCTTTAAATCATGTGAAAAGTGAACAAATCTGTGAAACACATGTTAGATGAAAATAAAAAGGCAAACAGTGGGACAGTTCATTTTCACAACTGAACAACTAACATGGCAAAAAAAAAAAAAATTAAAAAAAAAAAATTGCAACACTCACAAATTCACAATAACCCCCCCCCCCCCGATTCCCAGTGTCATGGAAAAATTATTTATCACTTACATTGTACAAATCTGCAGCCAATTTCTCTATGTACTGCTTCAGCTTGTCAGCTGTTTTCAATCCATCCTGGAAGAAACTAGAATGCAAAGTGTTCTTAGATATCAACGTAAATATGAGAGGGAAACCATATGGAAAGTGATATCTGTTTGTTATACGTGCTCATAGCCTGTACAGAGAGATACCATAAAACTATGGCAGCATAGGGATTCCCCTGTACTAAGCACAATTCAGCAGGAACAGCCCCCTAAGTTTGCCCATAGCCTGTACAGAGAGATACCATAAAACTATGGCACATAGGGATTCCCCTGTACTAAGCACAATTCAGCAGGAACAGCCCCCTAAGTTTGCCCATAGCCTGTACAGAGAGATACCATAAAACTATGGCACATAGGGATTCCCCTGTACTAAGCACAATTCAGCAGGAACAGCCCCCTAAGTTTGCTCATAGCCTGTACAGAGAGATACCATAAAACTATGGCACATAGGGATTCCCCTGTACTAAGCACAATTCAGCAGGAACAGCCCCCTAAGTTTGCTCATAGCCTGTACAGAGAGATACCATAAAACTATGGCACATAGGTATTCCCCTGTACTAAGCACAATTCAGCAGGAACAGCCCCCTAAGTTTGCTCATAGCCTGTACAGAGAGATACCATAAAACTATGGCACATAGGGATTCCCCTGTACTAAGCACAATTCAGCAGGAACAGCCCCCTAAGTTTGCCCATAGCCTGTACAGAGAGATACCATAAAACTATGGCACATAGGGATTCCCCTGTACTAAGCACAATTCAGCAGGAACAGCCCCCTAAGTTTGCTCATAGCCTGTACAGAGAGATACCATAAAACTATGGCACATAGGGATTCCCCTGTACTAAGCACAATTCAGCAGGAACAGCCCCCTAAGTTTGCTCATAGCCTGTACAGAGAGATACCATAAAACTATGGCACATAGGTATTCCCCTGTACTAAGCACAATTCAGCAGGAACAGCCCCCTAAGTTTGCTCATAGCCTGTACAGAGAGATACCATAAAACTATGGCACATAGGGATTCCCCTGTACTAAGCACAATTCAGCAGGAACAGCCCCCTAAGTTTGCTCATAGCCTGTACAGAGAGATACCATAAAACTATGGCACATAGGGATTCCCCTGTACTAAGCACAATTCAGCAGGAACAGCCCCATAAGTTTGCTCATAGCCTGTACAGAGAGATAGCATAAAACTATGGCAGCATAGGGATTCCCCTGTACTAAGCACAATTCAGCAGGAACAGCCCCCTAAGTTTGCTAATAGCCTGTACAGAGAGATACCATAAAACTATGGCAGCATAGGGATTCCCCTGTACTAAGCACAATTCAGCAGGAACAGCCCCCTAAGTTTGCTCATAGCCTGTACAGAGAGATACCATAAAACTATGGCACATAGGGATTCCCCTGTACTAAGCACAATTCAGCAGGAACATCCCCCTAAGTTTGCTCATAGCCTGTACAGAGAGATACCATAGAACTATGGCACATAGGGATTCCCCTGTACTAAGCACAATTCAGCAGGAACAGCCCCCTAAGTTTGCTCATAGCCTGTACAGAGAGATACCATAAAACTATGGCACATAGGGATTCCCCTGTACTAAGCACAATTCAGCAGGAACATCCCACTAAGTTTGCTCATAGCCTGTACAGAGAGATACCATAAAACTATGGCAGCATAGGGATTCCCCTGTACTAAGCACAATTCAGCAGGAACAGCCCCCTAAGTTTGCTCGTAGCCTGTACAGAGAGATCCCATAAAACTATGGCAGCATAGGGATTCCCCTGTACTAAGCACAATTCAGCAGGAACAGCCCCCTAAGTTTGCTCATAGCCT